>NW_009260395.1:1662078-1662320 GCF_000687185.1 Egretta garzetta | reverse complement strand
GAGGGGCGGCCTCCCCGGCACCGCGTACAGGGGCACGGTCACTTCCCTGCTCCCGCTGGCCACACTATTCCTGATGGAATAGTGCCATTGGCCTTCTTGGCCACCTGGGCACACTGCTGGTTCCTACAGGCTGCCCCTCCGGGGAGTGTTTACCGTGCTTACCGTGTGCTTGAACACTAATTTAAACCACCCCTTTCCCGGAGAGGCTGTCAGCGGTCCTCTCACGTTCCTCTCACCAGCGG
>NW_009260395.1:1658091-1661936 GCF_000687185.1 Egretta garzetta | reverse complement strand
AGGACCGCTTGTCGTGTAGCGACAGGAGTTTCAGCTGGCGAAAATGCCTGTCTGTGGGGGGGGAGGGAGGGGAGGGCGAAATAAGCGCCGTGGAACCGACACGTAAAGTGGAGGTTGTTCATCGTTGAGGCATTGGGAGAGCTTTCTGCGGCCTTCATGAAAGATGCTAAGATTTTTGAAGGAAGTACTATGTTTGCTGTATGAGGGTGGGTGAGTGGACAACCCTGGGATTTTTCAGTAAATTTTGAGCTTTTAATACAGTACAAACATTTTAAAAAGCACCACCTTTTGGATACTCAAAGCTACAAAAACAAGAGGTGGGAGCCGTGTATAAATAATCAGTTTTTCCCTTAGGGCTGTCTCAAACCGGTATGTTTTATAAAGTAAGCTGGTTTATAGATGAGCTAGTTTTATTTTTGTATATGGTAGAGTTCCAATCACACAAAGAAAGAAGAAAAAGGAAGGTGAAATAAATTTGTTAGCTAGAAATATTCCCTGAGGCCAGATAATCAAATGGATGGTGACAGGCAATGTCTTTAGCCAGAAGGTCTAAGCACAGGTAATTAGCAACAAGAAATACTGATTCAGCATGCATGCCATCTCATTAGCATGTGGCATAATTTTCTGTATTTATTTTTCTGTTTTTTTTTTTTTTGGCAATGTTTACAAATACGAGGAAATCTTGTGTCTTTCCTCAGATAAACCCTTGTTCTCGTTTTCTCCCTGATGAGGTTTGTGTAGGTGTCATCACTGACAAGGCTGTTTTCTGCTCGCTGAAAATGTGTAATCTCATTAGCAATAATGGAAATTCGAGTTTATGCCCCCAAAAGAGAAAATATCATTAGTAATTCAATCACTACCTGTGATTAATTTTTTCTGAAGCAGAAACATTGATGGCTTTTTCTTTTAACCAGAGGGTGCATCTTTTGTATTGCTCCAGAGATAATAAAGTATGATCCGTCTTATGAGGATTGGAATCACAGTGTTTAGACATCTAAAAGTCCCTTAGCTCATGCTTTTTGTGCCACTGATAATGCAGATTTG
Organism: Egretta garzetta; assembly: GCF_000687185.1. NCBI lineage: Eukaryota > Metazoa > Chordata > Aves > Pelecaniformes > Ardeidae > Egretta > Egretta garzetta. The sequence goes on along the minus strand of NW_009260395.1, from coordinate 1,660,892 downwards.
TTCATTACTAGATACTTTTCCCAGTCTAGTGCTTAAGTCTTCCAGGAACTATTCCTGATTTTCAGTTTAAGCGGTTTTTGTCCTTGCTGCTTAGCTTTATTGCTGGTTTTAGCAATATTTTTTATTTGTCATAAGTAGTTATTTTCCTCCCTGTACTAAGAAATGTGTATTCCATTTATCTTTTCAAGAAATCAAGAGTTTATTCTGCAAATCTGTCAGTTTGAATACTTTCTGCTGCTTTTTGGAATAGATACTCTCCTGCTCTGATTGTGTGATACAGGCCTGTCACCAAATGTGGCCACAGGCAGGAAGAGCACTATGTCCAGCTCTGTTTGTCCCAAGTCAGGTTTGGTGAAAATGTGTGGTAGGAATTTGTATTTCTTTAGCCATGCTTTTTTCCTTGGTTTTTGAATCCTTGCAGGATTCTTCAATGCCAGCTTGATCTCTGAAAAAAGGTTCACAGGAGTGGTTTGCAAAGACACTTACAACTTGAAGTCATGTGCACAGCCAGACTAGTTTAATGGTACATGTAGTCATGGAGAGTGACCATGGAAATGATCTGTTGGCAGTTACAAATGACCTTTAAAAATGAGGTCTTTTATGTCACCTTGTATTGCCTTCTAACAGTTACAAGTATAGGAGGCATTAAAACAGCACAGGTACATGGTATGTTTATAGATGACAAGGGCTTCGTGTGGAAATGAAAAAAAAACCAGGTCTGTAATATGTAGTTAAGGACCATGTCATTGTATACAGGGTAAAATAGGTAGAATTAACATTGCATAAGAAATCACGTGTTCCAACCTTAAGGATGGTCACAGAATTATTCCTAACTCCCCCTGGTACCCTATTCAGCCTCAGGTCTGCCTCTTGACTCCTTTCTGCTGTCTAACGATATCTGAATCTGTTTTCTGCATCAGCTCTAGCGAGAGGCTGCTCACAGGCCTGCTCCCTCCTGCTTTGCCTTCCGTTATCCCTGTTTCCTTCCATGTGCTTCTGTGTATGTCCTTTTTTTTTCTTTGGGGCCATGTACTTACAGAGGTCATTCTTTCCTAAGTAAGGACCTGTCCTACATGCTTGCTTGTCTAGCAGATGACTGTAGTGCATCAATTACACACGTATCCTCTGTTACTACTTAGAAAGCTGAATTCTCTGTCTGCAGTGTCAATCTCACTTTGTTGTCTTTGGACTGTTGGTCGTTACGAGACAGAATACACAGGGCAGATGTCCTACTGAGAACTGTTTGGGATCATCTACTCTACCTTTTACTTGGCGTCTTTGAGTTTAACATCAGTTTTTAATCTACTTTCTCTCCCATGGCAGATCTCAGGTCCCTTATGGAATTACCAAATACTGTTGTTTTTTGGCATTATAGCCATTGCTAAGAACTCACTGACAAGCATCAAGGAGGAGAAGAAAATAGTCTGGAAACTCAGGTCAGTTACCCTAACACGCTGCACTGCAGTCTTTCAGAACAACCATGCTCTTCTACCAGTAAACACAGATCAACCCATGGATCAGAGGGGTTTATGGCATTACATAAATCTGTTTGCAGCTTTTCCCAAAACTAAAATACAAAGACTATGGCTTTTTTGGTGTATTTTCACTTCTCTACAGGATGCACATACATTTCAATACAATAAAGAATTTAAGAGTTTTAGAGGAACAGATCCTCTTCTGGTGAGGTGCATTTACCTTCAGGAGATAGCAGCTGTGCAAGTTACTCAGTACAGAGCAGAGTCAGATACTTAGTTCTACGAGTGGCTTCTATTTGTGGCATAGTGTTGTAAAACAACACTCATTACAGTAATATAAATCAAAGAGTATTTTTGATTGCCCTTAGTCTTTTCTGGGTCCCACAGTTATGGATGCACTGTGAGGCTGAAAACAACTGAAACTATCCAAGGGAAAACAAAGCTGAACATCAAAGTGGATGCACTGTGAGGCTGAAAACAACTGAAACTATGATCCAAGGGAAAACAAAGCTGAACATCAAAGTAAAAGACAAACAAAACAATAGTGAAGAAAGAAAGGAAGAAACTAAACACATAGAAGGCAGATGTCTTTTAGAATTAATTATAATGGACTGGAACTCATTTCTTACAAGCCACTTGAAAGCTGTTTGATAATTATAAAAATATTTACAGGCCAAGTTGACTTCCTTTGGTTATTCCTGGGAGACTGTAGGTGGTGTGTTCTTTAAGCAGCTTTGTCTGCTTACAACAAACCTCATTATGTTTTGCATGTTTTCTAGTTTCTGTAGTAAAGAACCTAAACCTGATCAAGAGCCTGTTTCTGCAAGTACTGCCAAGTAATTGAGACAGAGTATTCACAGCAATACACTGTTTCTGACTTAATTTCTTAGTAAGATGGAAGCATTGTAGGTTATTATTTTTCTACTTGCAGTCAGAGTTACTAGGTGTTGCAGCAGGTGCTTTCATCAAATTCAGACTGGATGCTGTATCATTTTATGGTATGTGGTATTAATTCTGAATGCACAAAATTGCCACCACATGGAAGTATTACATATGTTTGCATACATTAAATGTATTCAACTTGTCCTGGTTTCGGCTGGGATAGAGCTAATTTTCTTCATAGTAGCTAGCATAGTGCTGTATTTTGGATTTAGTACCAGAAGAATGTTGATAACACACTGATGTTTTCAGCTGTTGCCAAGTAGTGCTCAGACTACTCAAGGACTTTTTGAGCTTCTCCTGCTTGCCCAGGTGCATAACAAGCTGGGAGTACAGCACAGCTAGCACAGCTAACCCAAACTGACCAAAGAGCTATTCCATACCATA
>NW_009260395.1:1654856-1657969 GCF_000687185.1 Egretta garzetta | reverse complement strand
GGGGGGGGGAGTGAGCGAGCGGCTGCGTGGTGCTGAGTTGCCAGCCGGGTTAAACCACGACACAACTAAGCAAGTCAAGGTGGATAAAACTAGATTCCTAAATCCACAATCTCTGCAGTCCTAAGCACTTGTCAGTCTTACTGAGTTGGAGATTTAGGGGCAGTCTGCTCCTACCAAGAGCACAGCTTTTATCTCAGACTTCGTTTTTCTGTTGATTTCAGTTGAACCTGTTTTTTATGGTAGACTTTTAATGGCCAGATTTATTCCACCTGTCTTTGGTCACTTAGCAGAGATCTATCTGCAAGGAGCACAGTTGTTCAAGGTCCCTGTGTGGGCAACAGGAAGAAATTGTTATCTCTGTATGGCAATTAATATCTTAGCTGTTGTAAAATTGTGCTGGGGAAGTACCTTTCTAGCTCTGGTAGCCAGAGAGCGAGCCTATGGTGCATAGGCTTCTGACTTGGATACTACAGTCAGAGTTGAAAAATGGTATGAAATGCTTAAATATTCTTTTACTTGAGATGTCTTGGTACATGCATCTGCTTTGATTTAGGCATAAAATACTTCGCTCTTGATTTTTGATATTTAAATAAATTGAAATATCATAGTCTTATGTAAATGTCTCATGCTTTTAAGGTATTTAATTAAGAGCTAAGAATTATGGCTACAGCACCTGAAATTGCTGGAAGGAAATTAATGTATTGCCAAAATTATTGCCCAACTGTCTGGCATTTTTACCCAATTTCTGCTTTTCTTCCATAATTATTTTGTTTCTGTTCCAAACCTCCTCATTTAACTTTGCCTTACAAACAAAACATCATTAGTATACTTCACATCAATTATACATGAGGCTAACGAAGCATTAGACACTGCTTGGACTTATGTTCAAGTTGTAGTGTATTGGCCAGGGTGAAAAGTTAATTTATTTTTTACAAGATTATTCCCTTCAGGAGGAGTATCATGAAGTAAGGAAAGAGTATGTAGGTTGGAATTACAGAACCATTTCATAACTTTCTAAGGAAAAAAAATACACATACCATCTGTGCAGTGAGGTAGAACTCCAGGTGAAAGTACTTGTGAAAGGCAAATATTTTGTGCCAGACTTGTCATTGCCAATCATGATTCAGCATTTATTTTTGAAGTTCAGTGGTCGTCACTCGGGACACAGGTGGTGCTCATCTTTGAGAAAATAAGCAAATACCGGTCACTTTTATCATGTAGGTTGACACTATCCAAGAAAACTGTCTTTCCAGAGTGAGGTATCATATGCAATTGATGCCATGAACCCTCCTCTGTAGCAACATGTAGCAAGACAATCAGTCACCTGAATCCCAAAGCCTTGACAGTCCATTAAAGCGTGGTTTGAAATATACGACTGTTGCAGTCATCGAGACTTTGGTGTACTTCATCTATGCTTTTGAATTACTCTAAGGATTAACCAGTTTTATTGACTTTTATTATTGGCATATGATTTTGTTAATGAAGGTTGTAATACAACCACATGTATACTTAATGTGTTTCAGAATTAAGTTGATTTTGTTCTTGACTGTACTTCTTGAAGAGAAACAATCTCATAAAGCCAAATGTAGTTCCTTGCGGCACTTTCTGTCTATTTAGCACTGCTAGTATTAGGAAATGTGTGTCTTCTTGCACATAACAAAAAATGTCACAAAAGCCAGAAATGGGAGTGATCTCATGAATCTTTCAGGAAAACAGCTGGTTCATACTATTCCACAAGGATAAATCACTCTCAGACCACAAAAAACTTGAGGGTTCTACAGAAGGAAGCCCTAATTTTCTTCTTGGTGGATAATAAAGCATTTTTCAGTAAGTTCTAATTGGTTCATAGAGAGACTTGGAAGACCAATATCAAAACAATGAGTTATTTATAAATTGGATCTGTTAAATGCATTGTGACAGCCAGCATTTAAATGAAATTACTTATTTTATATACAGAACATGTTGTAACAGCCTCCTCCTCCAGCTAAGAAATCCGTTAAACTCCTCAGTGTATAGTCAATTGGATCACTCACTTACTGAGACATTCATATTTCTCATAAAGTGTAATTGGACAATGCAATAGGATAGAAATGTAAAAAGAATTTTTCTTTTTATACCATCAGCTTAATTTATTAAAATGATTTTACAGACATGCAAAGTCTTAAAGCATTATTTAATTTTAAAAGCCTCAAGCATGCCTGTAATTAAGTGATGAGTAGTTCTTTCACAGCAGCAAACTATAAAAAGACCCCTCAGCTACATCTGTAATGCAGATGCTGTAATGGAAACAGGGAGCAACGAGTGAAGCAACTGGGGAGGCAGGCTGAAAGCCGCATCCGGTAAGGGCCTTTGGAATCGAAAAAAAAGGGATACTTTGAAGCCATTAGAACCAAGACTCAGAAAATAGTATAGGGGTGAGAAGGAAAGTGATTGAGAAGGGCAGCGGGAGCAGTGCCAACAGGGAGCCCACAAGCTTACGTCTGTGTTTTACATAAAGTAAAGCTGGTAATTTGGAACTGAATGATGACAGAACACTTCTGCTTTAAGTAATCATCGTATATCCTGAGGAGAACCACAGTCTCAAAGGTCTGTGTTTATCTTTCAGTATATAATGTCTACCTTAACTCACAATACCTCATGTATTGCCATTGCTTTATGAGACCTTGTGTGTAAATGACAGAATTAAGATAAACAGATAAGAGATAATTATAAACAAGATGTGTGTCACATGGAGGTTTGCACCCACAGTGGTTTTCACAGACCTAAATAAATTGATTTAAAACTGGTTTTAATTACACCGGTAGGACAGCCATGTGCTGATAGGGCATCAGTTAGGCCTCAGTTTCTGTGTTTTGACATAGCCAAGGGGCCTTTAGCATGTGTGATTTACTTACGTATTATGCAATGTATAGGTGTGTTAACATACATTATCAACTGATTAAGGTAGTGAGGCAAGTCAAAAAAACACAAACCAAAATCATAAAAAGAGCCAGATTCTCTTCTCATGTAGGGAATATGAGAGAGGGAGAGCCTGCTGGGATCGCACCCTACCTTCCCTGAGGCAGGCCCAACAGGCAGGCAGGGGGCATGGTATGGGATGGAGGGTTCCCTGG
>NW_009260395.1:1652045-1654516 GCF_000687185.1 Egretta garzetta | reverse complement strand
GAGTTAAAGATGTGAAGAGAAAGCTTCCTACCCTGGTACGGCCCTCGGATCACCATCCATTACTGATTTTTCAGGTAGGCAGTGATGAAGTTGCAACAAGAAGTCCGAGGGCAATCAAGAGAGATTTCAGGGCCTTGGGACCACGGGTTAAGGGATCAGGAGCACAAGTTGTGTTCTCCTCTACCCTTCCAGTTGCAGGGAATGACGAGAGAAGAAACAGGAATAGCCCACAGGCTCTGAGCCTGGTGTCACTGGCAGGGTTTTGGGTTTTTTGATAATGGGTCAGTCTACACGACACCAGGCCTGCTGGCAACAGACGGGGTACACCTGTGTCAAAGGAGGAAAAGGATCTTTGCACAGGAGTTAGCAGGGCTCACTGAAAGAGCTTTAAACTAGATTTGAAGGGGAAAGGGATAAAACCAGGCTCACTAGAGATAAGCCTGGGGGAGGGACACCAATGTTCAAGGGATGGTGTGCTAGTGAGGCCCTTCAGTCTGCCGTCTCAGTGGAGGTAGGGGATGGAGATCCATGCTGCAGCAAAGAGACAATGGTTATGGATGTGTTAGGAACCACGGAAGCGCCCGAGAGTGGTCACATAGGAACTCGGGCTTCTTCCCTCAAAAAGGTGGTGGGATCAATAGCCCAACTGAAGTGTATCTACACCAGTGCACGCAGCATGGGCAACAAACAGAAGGAGCTGGAAGCCATTGTGCAGCAGGAAAACTGATATAGTTACTATCATGGAAACATGGTGGGATGACTCGCACAACCGGAGTGCTGCAGTGGGTGGCTATGAACTGTTCAGAAGGGACAGGCAAGGAAGGAGAGGCACTGGGGGAGCCCTGTTATATTAGGGAGTGTTTTGACTGTCTCGAGCTTAATGATGGTGACAATAGGGTCAAGTGTTTATGGGTCAGAATCAGGGGGAAGGCCGACAAGGCAAATATCATGGTGGGATTCTCTTACAGACCACCCAAGCAGGATGATGAGGCAGATTAAATATTCTACAAGCAGCTGGGAGAGGTCTCACGATTGCTAGTCTTTGTTCTTGTGGGGGACTTCAACTTACCAGATGTCTGCTGGCAACACAACACAGCAGAGAGGACACAGTCTAGGAGGTTCCTGGAGTGTGTGGAAGATAGTGTGTGGAGTCCAGGAAGGCTGGACATCCTTCAACAAGGAAATCTTAAAGGTGCAGAAGCAGGACGTCCCCATGTGCCAACAGACGACCTGGCAAGGAAGAAGACTGGCCTGGCTGAACAGAGAGCTTTGGCTGGTGCTCAGGGAAAAAAGGGAAGTTTGCAGGCAACTCAGGAGGACTACGAGGATGTCATGAGTGAGAAATTGGAAGGGCCCAAGCCCAACTAAATCTGGCTGCTGCCATAGAAGACAATAAAATGTTTCTATAAATACATTAGCAACAAAAGGAGGGCTGAGGAGAATCTTCATCCTTTATGTGGGGGGAAACATAGTGACAACAGCTGAGGTACTTAATGCTTTCTTTGCCTCAGTCTTTAATAGTAAGACTGGCTGTTCTTGGGGTATTCAGCCCCCTGAGCTGGAAGACAGGGACGGGGAGCAGAACAAAGCCCCCACAGGGGGCAGTCCACCTGCAAACTGTGATTATTCTTTCCCTCTGTCCAAAGCCATTTGCTTTACTCCTAGCAGCTGACTGAACACAGCAGCAGTGCTCAGGAGAGGCTGTTGTAAGGGGGCATTTTGTTGCAGTCAGGATTGCTTTTAGGGAAGATGAAGCCTAACCACAGGGCCTGTCTGAAGCATTAGCTCTAAGCCCTAAAGAACCACGTAGTTCATCTTGGATTTTGCTTACCTCAAGTCTTTTGTCTAACTGACAAAAAAAAAAAAAACTTCCTACAAAGCAGCTGTGACCTCAGGCGATAAATGCGCATAATGCACAGAAGAGCCCCAGACAGGGATCCATCCTTGGACTTGATCTGTGAGTGCAGTCAGATGGCCTACTAGGCAAAAGGAAATACAAACCAATGTGAAGACTAACAGAACAACAGATACTAATGAGGTTCGTTAGATACTGCTTGATTTTTTATCTCTGATTAGAGTAACTGACTTATTTTTTTAAATATTAATTGGATAAGCTGATGTTATTTTCACATTAAAGATTTGCACAGTGCAAGAGTTAGTTATTTTATATTATTAGATATTAAGAGTTTTATTATATTCTGATCGGCGGGGCAGAGTCCAGTTGGAGGCTGGTAGCTAGTGGAGTTCCGCAGGGCTCAGTACTCAGCCCAGTCTTGTTCAATTTATTCATCAATGACCCAGATGAGGGGACAGAGCGTACCCTCAGCAAGTTCGCTGATGACACAAAACTGGGAGGAGTGGCTGATATGCCGGAAGGCTGCGCTGCCATTCAGCAGGGCCTGGACAGGCTGGGGAGTTGGGCTGAGGGGGACATGATGAAATTCAATAAGGGCAAGGGTTGAGGGCTGCAC
>NW_009260395.1:1646137-1651971 GCF_000687185.1 Egretta garzetta | reverse complement strand
CTGGGCTCCCCAGTTCAAGAAAGATGAGGAACTCCTAGAGAGAGTCCAGGCGAGGGCAACAAAGATGATCAGGGGACTGGAGCATCTCCCCTATGAGGAAAGGCTGAGAGAGTTGGGCTTGTTCAGCCTGAAGAAGAGAAGACTGAGAGGGGACCTCATCAACACATACAAATATCTTAAGGGTGGAAGTCACGAGGATGGAGCCAGACTCTTTGCAGTGGTGCCCAGCGACAGGACAAGGGGCAATGGGTACAAACTGAAACATAAGAGGTTTCAATTGAATATGAAGAAAAACTTCTTTGAGGGTGACAGAGCACTGGCACAGGCTGCCCAGGGAGGTTGTGGAGTCTCCTTCTCTGGAGATATTCAAAGCCCGCCTGGACGAAGTCCTGTGTAGCATGCTCTAGGAGAGCCTGCTTTAGCAGGGGGGTTGGACTAGATGATCTCCTGAGGTCCCTTCCAACCCTTACGATTCTGTGATTTCAGCTATCTTGGCAAACTTAATGGAATGAAAATGTTAGGAGTACTGGTCTAGTCCTGCAGTACCAAACGCTTGAACACAGGTCAGGAGCACTCTGGGAGTCTCTCGTCCATGCAAGCATTTGGTTTGGAAATTGCCCACGGGAAGTACCCATTTGAGCAAAGACTGACTCCTGTTGATGAGGGTTGCCTACAACTTCCATGTCATGTTAGGGGGCTGGAAGCAGGGCCGGAGACTTGAGGACTCAGACTGGAACTCTGTCAGACAATGATTGTGTTGATAAAATTTATGGTGTACTACCTTGCTGGTAAGAAGCTAAATTCCCCCAAAGAACAGGACAGTGAGGGTGGAAGATACGTTGGGGAACGTGCATACCGCAAGCTTCAGCTATTGTACAACTATGTCATTTCAGACTGTCCTTTGGCTGACTGACTGTGTGCACCTTTAATTATTGATGGGCCAAAATCCAACAGTATTGTTCAGTCACAGGTAAGCGCAGGGGTACCATGACTGCAAGATTTCTGGAAATTCCGGGTAAGTCACAAGAGATGTCTGAACTCTGTATGGAGCACTCCTGGATAGTTCCCAAACTCATCATTCTCTCTGCAGTGGCCACAGAGACCTGAGAAACACCTACAAAGAAATGTCTTCTAGAAATAAAAATCTATCTTTGCAGGAAATGTGAAGGACTCTCCATCACAGATGTGGGTTGTTTGGGGAAGGTATATGTGGAGGCAAAGTTGTTTTTCATGTGGAAGTCTTAACATCTTTGGTGACAATCTAACAGCCTCTCATCTAGATGGAAAAAAAAATCACATAAAAGGAGGAACCTTTATTGAGGTTATACACTGTACAGAAATACTATAATCATTAATAAAAAGTGGGAAGCATAATGCTGTGGGTTCATATGAGGGAACCAGTGAAAAGATGAAAGTTTCTTGGTGGAATTAGATCTTTTTTTCAGGTGGAAGTATTTTAAGTAGACACCTCAGTAATACACATATACTGATACAATGGATGTGAAAAAACTACTTAACCGTCCCTTGTTAAATGATGCATCAAAATCACAACTGTAGGGACTTCAGCTTAAGGAACTGCCATTTGGGCACTTCAGGTGCTAACATCTCACACAGCATAAAGGAATTTTTCCAAATGCTAAGAAATTAATCCTGCCCACCAGAAAAATCTCTTCCATAATGCTGATCAAGGCACCGCAGGCTGAAGAACTTCATATGTGTGATGGCTGTCCACCTTCCTGTAAAGCGAGTTCTAGCTGTGATGCAGAAGCAGAACTACATTTTAGAAAATGGCTTCGTTCCTGCTACAGCCCTTGTTTAATCTCCAGAACACAAAATTGCCAATCCGTAAACTCAATTTTCTCTGTTTTTGTGAAAGCAAACATGGTGTGGGGGGTGCAAACTGGGTGCTTTGGGTGAACAGATCAAGATACTAAACAGTTCCTGCAAGTCAGCTATGTGTCCTCTATGGCAAGGCTTGCCTGCACTTGTAGAACAGTACTCGGGGAACAGCGAGGTGATTTAGCAGTAACTAGCATTAAGGATGCTGGTTATAATCCAGGGGCACCGTCAAACCACATATGCCCTGGGACTGGAGGCTGGAGAACTTTACTTTGCAGTAGTTAGAAAAGCACACAGTCTCCCTTCTTCTCTCCCCCCACCCCTTCCTTCTCCTACTCTCCCACTCCTGATTTGTGAGCGCATGAGAACGCCCCACACCAGTTCAGTTCTATTTTAATCGCAGGAAAAAAAGCTCTCGTCTGTGAAGAAAAATAGTGCTTGGTTGAATTCTGCTGGTTAACAGGCAATCTTTGAGCAGCAGTCGGTCACCACTGAGCACCTGCATTGTAACGCTGCTTCATCCTAGAAGCTGCTGGGAAGACTGGGTGCAACATGGCCGAGGAATTTTTAAAAGAGAGGAGGACTTCTTCACAACTCAATCCAAGAAGAGAAATTCCTTCAAAAGGGGGATCTTCTATAGGCAATTACATTTCCCTATAATCCCTTCTGGTTTGCATCCAGCATCAGTGGTACACAGCAACAGAGGCAACCAAATAAGCTCCAATCTGTATGCCGTGTGTCATTCGGCAAACAGGGTGTGGAGAGAGGAACAGCAGCGGGAGCGAGGGATGCTGCAGCCAGAACTCCCCAGGGCAGGCAAGGCTGCAGTCACTTTGCACCACGTTTTTTGTGAAGTGAGGAAAGGACGAGGGAGCAGGGAGAGCAGAAGCTGTGTGCGCCCTTAAAGATACTACTTGATGTTATTCGCTATGCAGCTCTGAAAACTAAAGTACAGGTGTAACGACAGAGTTAATGTGCAGGATCGATGACGAAAGCACAACACATTTGTCTTCTCATATAATCAGGATACAGGTAAGACTTTGAAATGTGGTGGGAAGAGAACCTAAGCCCTCCCTTGCATGCTTCCCAGCTTTCTCGCTGTGGTTTCACTCTTCAACCTACCTGCTGAAATGAACAATTTTATTTAATGCTAATATTAAGTGTCATCATTAAGTGCTAGTGTGAGGTAATCTCTCCCTGAGAGCTGTTTCAGGCTATCTACAGGTTCCACAAGGCAACACAACTGCCTGACTTTAGCTTTAAATTCCCAGGGATGAAAGCAGCAGTAAAAACATATGGTGTCATCACTTACCAATCACGCAACCGGATTCCCCAGGCAGATTTTGGAATCGCCTGTTTACAAAGGGACCTTTATTGACACTTTGCCATTGAAGCATTGCCACTTGTGCAGGTAAGGGATAACAATATTCATGAAGAGTACAATTAGTAACAATGTATAACAGAGCGCGTTAGCCCCTGAAAAAACATTTTCGTGCATTCAAAAAATATTCAGTAGTGAGTCCTTTTTATAATCTCAAGATTTTCATAGTAACATAGAATAGTGACCTAATTATTTAATAGTTACTGAGTTACTAATTACATAGTTACAAAAGCTAAATATTTTTTATTGTTTTATACTATTTACGTAATGTTATAAAGTATCAACATCATTTCATTTACAATAGGAAAAAAAGTAGCCGTATTATACTTGGCTCAAAGTCCGTATCTATATAAAGAAGCATCCAGTTAACTAAGCTAAAAAAAAACCCAAGCCCAAGAACCCATTCATTAAATATGGTGTTCTCTGCTTTTCTTTTACATTCATTGTAGCACTATCTTTAAAGTATAACCCTCCTTTTGAAATGCACTTTAGCTAGTTACTTCAGGACTCGTGGTTTTTAGATAATCCATTCTACATGGTCATGTTACCATACAGAATTATTACATACAAGACTCCAGCTATTTAACATATACACAAAAGTGATGAATCTTAGGCTTTAAGAACTTAATGCATCCAGTATGCCCAAGCACAGTCCTTGCAGGTCACAAGGGACAGCAAAGCACTGGTTGGTGTTTTATACTGGATGGTGAACAGAAGAGGACAAAAAGTGTTTTATTGGTAACAGGTTATTGCAAAAACCCCAAACATCCCCCGAATACTAATACATGTAAGCCTTCACGGCGGCTCCTGATAGAAGCTTTCATTGTGAAATACCAATTCGAAATGTTAGGACACTTGCTGCATAAAATGAAGTTTCTTCTAAAAACATGCTGGTTCCTTCCACATCACACCCAGGGTTTCCATCCAGGAAAGAGTCGGCTCAGATTCTTAGGGTCCATGGCCTGCTGTATGAGCAGATTCACCTGCCCCCCCACGCTCAGCACTGTTCCTTCCTCAACACCTTTCAGCTTCTCCTGAAGTCTCATCAGAACACGCTCAGCCACTTTGTTAAAACTCTGGTCATCACTGCTGGCAGAATAAAAAAAGAAAAACGGGTGCAGTAGGCATGGATCCTGAGCAACACGAGCAACGCTCAGTAAGAAATCCATAAAGCAAGGCAACAGTGCAGTAGGCAGATGCTAAGAAAAAGATCTTGTACCTGGCTTTTCTTTTACATTCTCGTGGCTCAGTATTGAGTGTAGAGTTCATGTCAGCCTCATCCTCCGGTCTCTGCTGCAAATACAAAGCTTTCAAGGGATTCATGGTCCAGTCGAAAAGAGGATCATAGAGCAGCACCTACACAGAAGATAAAACTCTATTTAATTTAAACTGTTAATCACAGCTAGTCCAGTGGCCTAGCAGGAAGAGAAACACTCAGTTGGTAACGCTCATGCTAACCACAGTATTACAGTATTAGGACCCTTTTTTTTTTTTTTAAAGCCAATAGGATTGGGCCAAATTGCTTAATAGACAGCCCAATAATGAAACTGCGTCTGATCATTTGCAGGTATTTGCACTGTTCAGACTTGGTTCAGTTTTGCCACTCAGTACCATCTCAGCAATGAAGAGGTCATTTTTTAATACACTTCTAAGCACATCACTATTTTTTAATGCATAGTATAAGCTGCTTTTAAAAGTCAGTTTAATTCTTGTCTTTGTGACTTACACAAAGAAGATTTAATTCAATTCGGCACTACTCATGCTGGGAATGTTGCACTACGGCTAGAAGCATTTAGATATGAAGAGGGAAAACTGCATGTGCCTGAAACGAATAGTTCCCATACAAAATGCAAACTGGTCTTGATTTTATGAAGATTACATGAATTAACAAATCCATCCAACACTACTAAATGAAAATTGAACACAAAACCCCTACACAAGTATTTGGTATAGTAACGTATATGAAGACAAAGACCAGAAACTGAAGATATTCTGGCAGGTTACTATCAGAAAGAATGAAAAAATGCTTACCTCTACGATAGTCAGCAAAGCTTCTTGAGAATTTCTCATAACATCCATTGTTTTCTCACAGCATCTAGGAAATATTTTACCATATTTTTAGGCTCTTTTCAGTAAAATGGAATGGTATTTTCATCATTTATATAATGGATATTTGTACCCTTCTTAAAGGTTAATTTCTAACAAATGAGTAACCTCTCTATTTCCATTTTGGAAAAAATGGAGAAATTTAGAAATGTAAGACCAGAAGAAGACTGGGTAGTTCATTGATTATATTCCCTAAGGAAGAGAGATTACCCGTGTCACTGTCTGAAATGTTTCCATACATAGAATTAACCACAGAGTTAACACTGATCATTGAGGTATGCCACGATGGCAGAACTTCTTGGCTGGATGGAAACGTTTGTGCCAGAGGTGCCTGGCAACATGTTGGAGAACCTTGGTAGGGTTCCTTAACATGATATGAGGAGATCCAGTAGCCAGAGACGTTAAGCTATTTCTGACACCTCTCCAATGAGTTCAGATGCAGGAACGGCTACCTGCATTCACTCCCAAGCAAACTAAGCTTGTGGAAGGAATATGAAACTTTCCAGAA
>NW_009260395.1:1620733-1645913 GCF_000687185.1 Egretta garzetta | reverse complement strand
TCAGAAGGACAGGCGAAGAGGGATTAGGCCTCCTGCCTACTTCAGGAGGAGAACACACACAACAAATTTAACAGACTGTGTTCACACCCAGTCCTGAGAGGACTTGTTTATGCACTCACACCTATAAAAGTCAGGCTGGCTGAGGCAGAAACAGTATCTGCACCAGTGCCTTTTCCACTGTATTTACTTCAGCTGGAGCCAAACAATTCATGTTTTTCTGTATCATGGGACAAAAGCTTCAGAAGTAACACGAAACTGTGAATCTGACAGCATCACATTTAGAACAGAAGTGGCAGTGACTGTTCCTTCACAGGACAAAGGTGTAGTAGGAACTACTCATCAACATTAATTGTTACCTTACAAAGACAACACTTACACTATGTGCTTTAATAAAGACATGAAGTTTGAGGTTTGCAAGCACTACGTTTGTGAACATCATGAAAGTCCTGAATGAGAGAAATGTCCTGCTTTTTAGGGCTCTCTTGGGTCATTCACAGGAGATAGGATGGAGGCTGAAAGAAACTCAGCCCTTTTGGGATTTTTCTGGTTTGCAGATCAAATCTATTGTGGGTTTTATATTTTGCACTTGCAAAGTGATATCAAATATATGATCCAAAAGAGGAAAAAGACTGCAAAATACTTACATAGAGCTGAACAGAAATAAGAGACAGAACAAAATGGTTCAAAGAAACTTAATAGCTCCATATAGTATATCTCTGAAAGAAAAACATAGTTCTGAAGGAAAAAAAGTCCAGCAGTCTAAATCAAGGGATGAAATTTATCTGTGGAGCCTTTGGAGGCACTGAGCCATCCCTGAATTGCATAAGAGGGTGACAACAACCCATTAGTTAGTGAAAATATGAAAAGCTGAGCAACAATAATGAATTCGTAATTGGTTATATAAATAAGAGCGTATGAGTTAGAGGACAGTATTTAGGTTTGGGTATTATCAGCAGAAATCTGAGTCTTCTCTCAAGCATCAGAACTATTTAATATGTAATAATCATAACGCCGACAGTACTCTGCTGCCTCCTTACCCCTATGCAACACAGAGCGCATACCTTCTGAAGACTCCTTCAACGCCAGTAATACCCATTCCGTCCACAATGTCCCTGGTTAATCTAAATGGAACAGTCTCTGGTGTGGGAAGGATTTTGCCTTGCTCAAAAGCAACCCCTAAAAGAAAGGATAATAAATGTTTTAAAAATCATTAAAGTACAGAAAAATTAAGGTACTCTTGCCTGTCCCACTTACCCAGATCTATATGCACTAGTTCTGCCGTTTGTTCATCTATCAAGATATTCTGAACGTGTCTGTCTCCAAGTCCAAGAATGTAGCCAACTAAAAGAAAAGGTAAGTGCTGAAACCATATTTACATGCCATAAACCCCAGGGAAAATTTAACAAAGAGAAGATTATTAGAATCAGTGTAACAGGTACAAACAGAAGTGAGGATATTTCTTCCCCCATGTACACATATTTCTCCAGTAAAGAGCAAATGCCATTCCACAAATCCCAAAAGGTTAACTGAATGCAATTGCAAAAGGGTTATTCTCACACAGATGTGTATTGCTTTATCTACTCCACAGACTTCTTGCCCATTTCTCTCTGTTAACCAAACAATTTCACAGCTTTCAAAAAAAAAAAGATAAAAAGCCAGTGCTCAATAAAATTAGGCTTTGTCATTATCACTATGTTTAAAAAAATCTTTTAACTCACAGTATCATATAATCCAGAAAACAGGACTGGACATAATTCAGCCTATAATTCAGTGGGGCAGCTCAACTATACCTAAAACGTTCCTGTGGCATTCTTGTCCTAAGTCAGTTTTAAAAATCTCCAGTGATACAAATGGTAAGATCTTTCACATAAGCCTATTTCAGTGCTTTACTGCCCTTACATGTCAAAACCCTCCAAACTAAATCTGCCTTGCTACAATTTATGCCTGTTACTGTTCTTACATTAGCTGGATGGATAGCAGTAGTATTTCCTACAAAAACCTTTCATCTGAATTCTGCTAAACTGCAGTTACTTCATTTTTTTTTCAGCACAAAAGGGGGTGTATAAACAACATGCTAACATCTACAATAGGATCTACTGCAATGTATGCAATCTACTATCAAATGTTCCAGAGACTCAATACAGAACTGAGTCATCCAAAGGAAATCCACAATCCAAGAGCATTATTTCCTTATTAAGACAGAAAATCAAGGGAAAAAAGCCAAAGCTTAAAAAAAAATTCAGGTATGGCTGATGATGCCAGTAAAAAGAATGTAAAAGCACTTGAGGCTACAGATGAAATGAATAAATGCTAAATCAAAACAACAGAATTAGTTAGGTAGAAACTTTAAAAAAACTACCAGAACCTAAACATACGAACCACTACACAGAATAATGAAACACAGAATTTCATTCTGTCTTTCTACCGCAGAAAGGGGTGGGGGTGGGGGTAGGAATGAATCAGAAATCTTAATTACAAAAGTAATGGTGGTGTTCTTGCTGGCATTTTTTGCCCCCTACTCCTCCTTTCCTGACATGTGACAAAAGCAGAACAGTCATTACCTCTGAAATGGTATAAACTCTTTGTTTACATAATCTAAAAAGTCTATGTTAATAATCCAGTATAATACCTATAGAAGATGTAGCCACACTGCGAGTGTATGCCAACCGTTTTTCAAACCACACAGCTGGATCCAGGAATTTCTCCATGCAGAAATAACGAAACACAGGCTGAAAGTTCTCGCAGACTTTCATGAAGATCTCGTATTTCTCTTCAGAATGTTTCTTTTGTGCATCCTTTAAACAAATAAGAAATGTTTTCCCCATGACTGACTACTTTGAAAGGAAATTAGCTCTTCCTTTGAAGGAAACACGTACCTCCTTTTACCCTTCTCCCCTCCATCAAATGCTTTTCTCACTCCTTTCTCTCTCTGAGCTATGAATTAATGTCTTTTTTACAGTTATTATTAATGCACCTATCTATCTGTTTTACTAAACAATTATATTTTCACACACAACTCATGGGCTACATGTAAAAAACATGCTCCCATTTCTTTGGCTCAGCAAGTGTATCTATTTTATATGCATGTACAGGTAAATGCATTGTGTTGGGAGATAATTCCCCTTGCACTCTGTTCTGGTACCTTTGCTTATCTGATGGCTCCTGTCACTGTGAGAAAGTTGTCCTCACTCATTCACATGCAAAAGCTGCACAAAGCCAAAACTAAATATACTTTCATCCTGTTCATACTATGCAGTTTTAAAAGGAAATAATTTCTAGCACAATCACAGTGATACAAAGTAAAATCTGCAGTTTTCTAAACGTATGGTGAAGTGGTTTGTGGAACTAAACCAAACCAGCTGAATCCATCTAGCAGCTAGCTACCATCAGAAAAAAGAACTTTACCCTACTTGCATCTACTGAACCAAGTATTTTTCTGCCAGTGCACATAAGGTTAAGTCTTCTTTTGGCTTAGCTCCCTGAACTGACTCTCTGCAGAGGGGAGGGTACGTGGCTGTCACAGTGGAGGAGAAGCCAGACCCCTTCACGCTGCAATTAAGGTATTACATTAATCTCAGCTGCATTAGGCAATTAAGGTATTACATTAATCTCAGCTGCATTCTAAACCATATTTTTATTTTCAAGGACTAGTATTTAGAATTTTGGTTTATTCATGAAAAAATAATTTTTCAATGCAATGAGAAACATGACAAATATATATTAAATCTGTAAGATAACTTTACACCGACTCTGTTGGGTGCTTGTAATGATCATTTTGGAATTTCAGTAGATTTATACTCTAGGAAAGAGTTCACAGACTTCTTGAAGATTCAGCTCTATTCAAATCTTTCCTGCGACAGTCATTCATTTAGCAATTTTTGGTTTTTAAAAACTCTTCCCAGGCTGCATTCAGATTAGCCTGAGGAACTATTAATTCCATGCCACTGGTCATATTAATTATTATATACTAAAAGCACAGTATATAATTCTCCATAAATACATAAAAAACCCCAACCCTCTGTGTGAAATAATATAAGCCAGATATTTTTCCTTAATTATTTTGACTCACCATCATTATTTTCTGACACTGATAACTGGAGTAATCTTTTGGCCTGTATCTCTTGTGAGCTCCCTCTTCCTCATTCACAAGAAACTCGCCGATGGGCGTCGTTCCTGAGCACCACTCCAGAACACCGCTTCTCTGAGAAAGGGGAACCACCTGTAAAACAAAACCAGTGCTGCATGGGGGAGAGTTATACACACACAACTATGGATATGCACGCTGCAGAGCACAGGCACATATTTGTGTTTGTTTAAAAAGAAAAAACAAACCATAGAGCTGACCACAATATATGTTCTAAATACACGTGTATACATACATAAAATACACTCAAGGTTTTTCTGTCAAATACTTGCAAATTTTATTCCTAGCCCAGAGAACCTTCCACTAGGTACTTCAGTGCAGCTTAATGATTATACTCAATCTGCATGTTTGCATCGGCGTGCTGGATGACCTGTGAATGCCAACCGCTTGCTGTGCCTGAATGGGATAATACAAGCATTGCGCAAACTGCATGCAAGAAGTAACATCTGGAACAAACACATGGCAGCTGCGTGAACATACTCGGCTTGTCTCAGTCTGCTTCCCATCCTAGGGAACAGTTTCTCACTTCATAACTGGCTGTAATAGTTACCTCAGTTGCTGTAGCGGACAGAACTGGCCAGAAAGAACGATCTCCTGTCCTCAGAGAAATTGCTGCTGCCCGTTTCCTTCAATTTTGTTTTCTTATGAGTCTCTTTGTCTCATAATGCAACCCCCATTCTCTTTTTCCCTGCTCTCGCTCATTTTTACACATGCAAAAACCTGAGACTTCATTGAAAATTATTCAAAAAATGTGACTCTAACTCCACCTGTGGATTCTTAAAACTACGCTAGCAATTCAGATAAGCTCCTTTAGAGACCCTGGAGTGCACATTTCTCATTTGTCAAAGATAAGAACTTTTACTTACAGAGTACATATTCAGAGGTTACCTTCATTAGCTATTATTATCAGCCCAAGCACATGAAAAAGCAGGAGGAGGGGAAAGTTCCTACTCAAATACTTTTTCTGCATTCATAATAAGAATTTATTCCTGTATTCCCAATTGCAACAAAAACAGTTCTGCAATTCAAATTCTGCACGAATGGACCCTAGATGGGATTTCTGGATTCAATTGTAAGGAATACTGCATGACTAGAATTAATTATTAGTTAATTAAGGAATAGCACAAGACTAAAATTAATCAGAATTCATAGCAAACTTTACGTTATGTTTATGCTCAAGTTTAATGACTAGCAACTTACAATTCAAGGACAGTGCATGACATTTCTTCTCAATTATAAGTTCATATAGAGAAAGCTTTGAAGAGTATTAAAATGCATATTGAGCATCAGAATTTTTTTTAAGGATTTGGAAAAAATTCAATTGTAATAATTGTTGTAACTGTAATAATTACATTTTATTGTTTATTCTGTACCTTAAGGAGCAGTTACTATTTTAATAACACATGAATAAATACACTTTTATATTGTCTTTGGGTTAAAAAGAGGAGAGTGGGGAAATACGCTTTATTGGTAGCATTTATTCCTCTGCTGCAGCAGTTGTTCAGGGTTACCTTGTATCTTCGGATAGTTAATTTTCTCTTTCGTGTTTCAGTGTTTTGCTGGAGCAACGTATTGCACATCTGGAAAACCTGTTGCATAACAGCATCTTGTCTCAGGTCATCACGCCCCTTTAGCATATACAGAAAAAGCAGTTAAAGAACACTTCTCAGCATCCCACTTCTTATTCAGCAACTTTAATTATTTTTAAGAATTCCACAAGACACAAGTTACTGTTCCACAACAATCACCTGTAATAAAATGTAATTAACAATTGTTTTTTCTCCGTATTTGGTTTTCTAATAGTGCTCAGCTGCTTAAGCAGAACCACCATTAACTTAAATCATCACTTTTTTCTTCTTTTTTTTGACAAATGTTACTTGATTAAGGTTTCAACCAGCCTACATGCCTTATGGACCCTTTTAAAAACAGATGTCTCATTCACTGTATTTAGCAATCCAGCACACAGCTGAAGCAGCATCAGTTGGTACTGCAGTTCTGACTGTTGGATGCAGATCTCGTGATTCATGCTTCTCTTTTAAAACTTTCAAAACCACCCCATACTTCACAGCAAAACAGGATTCTCCCAGCAGCTGCTGAATGTTTACATTCAATGACAGGCAGAATGAAATCAACTGAGTTTAAAGAGAAATAAAATTTTTTGAGATTTGTGTTTCTAAGTGCATGTCTTTGTCTCTGAATTGTAATTTTTTTTTGTATGGGGAAGAAACAAAAAAGGAGGTATTGATCACAAAATGCTGATGGCTTTTATTTGCTGTACACTCCAGGTCACTAGTTGAGACATGACCACTCAAGTCACAGGTCCAGTAGTTGTCAGGTAAGCTACTGTATATTACATGCACTGTTGAAAAATAATTACGAATATATTTAATATTATTACTTATTACTATATATTATTAGTGCATTATTATTATTTTATTATTATATTACTTATTATTACTTTGTCATTTCCTTTATTAAAGCATTCCAGAACTGAGAAAACTGACACTGAGCTGTGAAATATCTGTGCATGGTACAGAAGTGATACATGAGAAAACTGAAAAAAAAATTCCAACATGCTAAGTCTCTGACATGTCATTACAACTGACAGAACCTACCTTAACCAGCTGCCTCCTTTCTTTACCATCTGATCCTATACAATCTATTATTTTAGGCAGATTCAGGCCTCCTGCTAACCGAAATTCTGGCTTAAAAGACCTTATTGTCACCAAATTTTCATATTGTCCTGTGGGATCCACCTGAAATTATAAATTAGTTTAAAATTAATATAAATACTACCTCCATTTCACTCAGAGAAAGCGGTCACGAGTTGTTTGCAAACCTCGTTAGCAGACTATATGCTAAATATTAATATAAGCATTCCATCATCTACAAGAATAATACCCACCAAGACTACAAATATATGCTGAGCAAAAGAGTGAGTTTGAGTCCTCCTTGTTCATCTCATTGGTAGAGACCTGGTGCTGCAGACTTTCACTAAACAAGCTCTGACACAATTTCAGCCTCTCCCAACTAGCATTCTCTCAAGAAAATGTTCATGTACAGTTGGGGGGCATTAGGCTTACATTAGGCTACCAATGGACCCAATCTACAATCCTAAAACTGTTGCAATCTACAGGATCTTCAGCCATCCTCCAAATCCTCATACCAGAAAGCAACCCTACTCAGCTGTAAGGAAGTATCACTCCAGCTGTGTACATCACAGACCTCCAACTATGGCAGACAGTTTGTACTGGAGAAGAAGAAAAGCAAAGCAAAGGACAATTGAGTGATACAAAGGAGCAACACCTAGGGCCAAGAGGAGCCCTACAAACAAATGCTATTTAGGATGGGTGGCAATTTCTGGCCTCTGAAGTCAAATGGCATAACGTCCCTTGGCTTGTTTTATGTAGCTTTATAGACATAGCCTGAGGGACTTCAACATAGGGAAGTTTGGCTTCATAACACATACATTTTAGGTGGCTGGCTCAAAAAGCAACTCTACAGTCCTGAAACTGGTAGGTTTCCTGGGTAGAGCATGTGGCATCTACCCAATCAACCCCTTATGCTAACAGGAATGGATCATCCACCATCACTGAATGGTAAAAACATATAAGCTGCCCATTTAGGAACAGACAAAGAGGGATATCTATTAATTCTCACAACTTTCTGGACATTAAGTGCCTCCCTGGAACTCTGAGCTAGCACCTACAAAATAAGATCCTCTCTGTGATTTAGGGAGCTCATCACCCCTTTTGATAATGAAAGATTGAGCAACCTGATCCAGTTGAAGATGTCCCTGCTTATTGCAGGGGCGTTGGACTAGATGACCTTTAAAGGTCCCTTCCATCCCAAACTATTCTATGATTCTATGATTAGTCAGTGCTAATAGTGGCAGTGGCAAAGCCATCTTCACACAATAAGCCACTACCCAGCAAATATAAGACTTGGGGTCAAGGTTTTCTAAAGCCTAAGGAAAGCATCTCACGCTGCGTCTCCCACCTGACAGGAAAGTACCCCTGGAAGGCTGACCTGTAAAGAACATGGAAATTTGATGAAGAGATACATACCCTGACTGCCATTATAAAAAAATGAAGTTGATTCTAAGATTTGATATTATAGTCTATGTTTATTTCTACTTCAGTCACCTTAATTTCCATGGTAGGGACAACAACATCCTCCAGGTTCTTCAGCTTAACAATTGGCTGGTCAGCTGGAATACTTATTCCTTCTGTAATTAAAAGGAATTAATATTTTAAAATTCAGAACTATAAACATACATTGAAGTTCACACAAAACAGCTTACATTGCTTTTGGGATCCAAAACCTCACTGAATGCTTCTGTTGAGCTGATGAAGATGACCACAGGACAACTGGAGTTTTCTGGAGTTTCATACTTAGGAAGTCTGATCCCTACAGTGCAACTAATTACTATGACTTTTAATCCAGACTAAGTTCTACATTTATCAAAAACAGGACACTGTGCTAGCTAGCTAGTTATCTCCTTTAAATAACAATATTTAGAAATATACTTTTTAATACAAGAAAATAAAATATATCTTCAATGTTAAAAACAAAAATAATTTTTGCAAGACTTACTTCTTTGAGATTTCCATGGAGTAGCATCTACATTTGCTAATGTGATGTAAGCATCACAAAGTGCTTCAACACCTCTAACCATATGAGCTCTCTTTTTTCTTACAATATTGATTATATTGCTAGCAGCCTCCATTCTGTCCTAAAAAACCCCAATGGAACATAAATATCAGATCTTGCAAACTACACCCTGTAAGATTAAAGATGCATCATAACATGCAGTCAAATAAGTACAATTGAGATACATCCTTGAAAACAGATAAAATCGCAGTAACAGACAGCCCTTTGTGATATGAACAGAAATAAATAATTTGACAAAAAGTTCTGTGTTGTCTAATCTGAGATAATGAATAAAGTAAAATATTATTGGGGATGGAGAGGGAGCAAATCTGTCCAGGCAAAGTGCAAAAAACATGCAAAAATTCTTCAGAAAAAGGGACAGGCAGTTTTGGATGGTCTCCCACCACCTTTCCACTTCTCTTATTTCCTCCCAACTGAAGAAAAAGTCTGTATGCAAAAGGCAAAAATCCAACCATGTGTCCCTTCTGTGCCTGACTCTGAGAGACTTAGTTGAGTTTACCATAATCCTACTCCTTAGGTCGGGACCACAAAAGAGCTAAAAAACTGAGAGAAAGGCGAAAAAAAGCCACATAAAAATCTGGTGAAAAATTGTATCAGTGAGGGGGGTAAGAGGGTAATGACAAACAACCATGCCAGGCCTATAGTGATGGGGGAAAGAAGGGGCATTAATCTAGACATGAGATGATTCCAAAGACAGGTTCCAACTTGATGGACTCGAAGATCTTAAAGGTCTTTTCCAATCAAAGTAATTCTATGATTCTATTCTATGATTCTAAAAATTAAACAATAACAACATTAACATGAAGCCATAGTTCAGTATTACCCATCACCATGGCTTTTAACATCTAAAGGTCATATAAAGAACAAAAGGTACACTGCACTACGCTAAATACTTAGAACAGCTGTTACCACTCAAAGCAGAAAAAAATACTCAATTCAGTAGGTACTTTTAACAATAAACCCACTCAAGTCTTTGTTGCACCTAAAATGCCTTTTACAAAATCACACATCAAGGACATTTATCACAAAACTCTCTGAATTAATTGGGGCTTTTTGTTGCAGGAAATGTTAACCATGTTTTGTTCAACCCCATAGTTACTTCTTTCAATAACAATTACCAACGTATGCCCAAAAGGAGTTTTTTTATTATTAAAAGTACTTTTTTGCTCCGTTTCTTAACAAAAGTCAGCCGATGAGCTCTACACTAAAATAACCTTTGACATAATTTTTTTCCCGTTTTTTAACAAAATAAAAGGACTGAATGTGATTAATAGCACAGAATATTTTGTAGTTACCACATCAAGCTGGGAGATTTCTTTCGGTGCATTTTTAATTAACTTATTTCTTCTTACTGCATCTGGTTTGGTGAGGAGTTCATCTTTGTTAGCATTTGCCAAAGCTAATATTATAAACAAAGTATGATGTGGATGATCCAGTGAAATTCTAGACATTAGCTGTCAAGAAAAAAAAAAGTCTTAATTTACATTATTCATTCTTTTGAACTTCTAAGGTTCCTAATAAGAAATAAAAGTAATACTTAGATGGTATTTCCACAACTAAAATACATTCAAAGTATATTCCTATACCTGCATAAGACTATTCTTATACAGCAAGAAAATCAATTAAGTAGCAAGGAAAAATGTTCCTATTCCTCTCCCCTCTCCCCCCACTATACCGATTTTGCATCACTCATTTTAAAAACACCTTTATCACCTACATAACTCATTTAGCTATAACAGCAGAAAGGAAATATATATTGTTTACAAGTATGCACTACTAAGCCAATCAAGATATCTTTAGATAAAAAAAGCATAAATTACATTATTCAGAACTTCATGAAATCCTAAACCCCCCATCATCTTGGTTCCCATCCGAGCAGCCAGCTGGTACATCAGAGGCAAAAACTTGTATGAAGGGATCTTCTCTGCATTTTTCTGTAGTAGAGAAAATTCAGTTAGAAAGCTGTACTAAACTAATGATAAAATACCAGGTAAGGGCTAGCAATTTTGCTTTTGCTTTTTTTTTAAACTGAGAGTAATCACTGCTGTTGTAATTAAATGGCAATCCAGTGAGTATCACATCATCTTGGTCCATGTCTCCTGAATGCTACAAGTCCTTCATATGAAAACTAGTATTTTCTACTTTATTAGAGTAGAACTTAGATGTATTGATTCTGAATTCATTTCTAGATTCTTTGTGGCAAGAGACAATCCAAATAAAAAAAAATACAATCTAGTTTAAGACAAGAAACAATTGTGTGTTAAAAATATGACTAAAGGAACACTTCCTATTTTTCAAGGTTAATTATAACACAAAGCAAAGAATTAAATTATACAGATCTCTGTATAAACAGATCATTCAGGTAAGAATTAACAGATTTCCTGCATGATCCTAGAAATGATAGAACCAGCCTGAGAATGAGAACTTTACTGTTCCCCAGCTACTGTCTTAGAGAGAGAATCTAAAAGCACATCTTTTCACCTAAAAGTATATATTATATAAACTAGATTAATTTATTAACTATGTTGAAGATGGGTAGTATCCAAGGTATGTAAAGAAAAAGGTGACAGTGAAAGATCATGAGATATGCTTAACCATACAGACTTGTCAAATAAAAATGCTAAATCAAATTAAGTTAAATCAAAATGCATTGAGAATTACAGCTCTCATATGAAAAACTAACTGATGAGAAATTATGACTGAAAAAAGTGAGTTTTGGAGGAAAAGTTAAGGAGATACATAGGAAAGCATTCTTCACAGCATGATAATTCATATTCTAGAAACACAGGAAGAGAAGGAGAAAAAATACGGATAATTTGATGTCAAAGCGTAATAAGGAAAAGCAACAGCAGACATATACCTTCATCATTTCATTGACTCTGTCAACTCCAGGATTTTCAAGCCACAGGGAACAGAGTCGGAAGATCCACATATCATGTTCTTCTCCACTTAGTAAACAGCTAATGTAGTTCTCCACTGCTTTACACAAGAAACATTTACGATCCTCACTTAGGGCACGTATGGCACATACATCCAGTTCAAGTTCTCGCTGAACCTTCACTGTATATCTATGTAAAAGACATTTTTAAACAACAAATTATCTCTTAATGAACTTAAAGCAAGTCTGTCCCTACTTCTCTCGCTTACTAATTTAACGTTTTTAACTTGTTTTGTATGCACAAGCACAGTAAAATAAACAACTGAGAAACCAGACTGTGGGAGCTATTTCTTTGGTGTATGTCCACACAAACCCACCACTCTAAGCAAATTTTCAGTAAGTGTCTTTTTCTTTATGATTTAATCTCAATACTAGTGTAAATGTGAATATACAGTAGAGATCATTGTGTTAGGGCTTCAGTTTCCAACTGCTGAAGTTCAAATTTTGCTGCTCACTTGCAATTGCTCTGACTAAATATTTAAGAGCTCTGTATTAAGATGAATTCTACACTTTCACCAATGTCTGATGGCGAAATATCTCAAACATTTATTTTTTTCTCTGTAACATTTTCTCTGTCAAATGAACTAAACAGATCCGGTGAGTAAATGTGAATTCTGGCCCATGATCATCCCTACTGTTTAACTGTTGTAACACTCCCTGGCTTAGTTTTGGCCCATGCTACTTAGCAGTCTCCTAGACCATGTTCAGGCACAGTTCAGAAACTATTTGCAACAAGCACTATAGATTGGGCCACTATTTTGTGAAGAGAAGGAAAAATTGAGCTGCAGCAATATGACTCATGCTGTAACATTTGCCCAGAGAGAAAAAGAATTAGTAAAGACGGAGCCTTTGATAGCTCCATAGTAACCACCTCTCCATTTGAATGCTCACCTGTTTGTCTGAACTCTGTGCTCCCTTATGAGGCCAACCTCCTCCTTGGCCTTCTTCAGTAATGCCTGCTTATTTTCAAACTCTGAGGATTTCATGTAATTCTCAATTCGCTGGTACTGATTATCTGAGAAACGAGCCAAAGACAAGAAAGCCTTCATCTTTCCTTTCTTCAGCTCATCACTGCTGTCTCCACTGTGGCTTGCAGCAATTTCCACAGCCTAAAAGGGAAGTTACAATAACGATAAGACTAATAATCAGATGAATAGTGATGCATAATACTTGATTAAACTCTACTATCACAGAGAAACAGAATGGCTAAGGTTGGAAGGGACCTCTAGAGGTCATCTTGTCCAAGCCCCCTGCTCAAGCAGGGCCATCTGCTTGAACAGGTTATTCAATGTTGCCTATGACAGGATATATATGCATACAAAATAAAACCTATCAGGCTGAATATTTTTATGCTGAGTGAATTTAATGTTTGAGGAGTGGTTTATTGCAAACAGTCAAAAAGATTATTCTGTATGAAACAGCTGTAACAGCCATACAGGAGTCTCCGACAGCTATCTATCTTTTAGAGTAACTAAGCATGAAGTTTTACAATAGTTTCACAACCTTTTATCATGAAATGGTGAGAAAAAATTAGAAGACAGTCCAAAAAGAGCCAAAAAGAGAAGGAAATCATATGTGAAAGCTTAATCATCAGAGTGAAGAAACCATGTAGAGAGTAACAAAGAAAAACAACTACGTAGAGTTTCACAAATTAACATGAAATAAAGAAATGCAGGGTAGGTAAATATTAATTAAAATGTTTCTACTACTGACTAAGAGTTTCAAAAAAATTATAGTACTTTGAAACACTAGTACAGGATTTCCCAGCACCTGGAAAGAGACTGTTGCAAATACAATCTCCATACTGAAAACATGTTAAGTGAATGATCTGTCCTGAGAAGGAGAGGATGGGAATGGGGTGGAATAGGAAAGGGATACAGGACTAGCAGTCATTATCATTGAATTTTTAAGCCACTATTACACAAAAGTTTCACTATGAATTCTGCAAAGCCATATTCTGAGTATTTTATAAGATTACAATGTTACACAATACTATGTGAAGCAATAATATTTTTATAAGAATCCATATTTTCAATCCAGAAAAATAAAGGCTGCATTGTAAAATTTACTTGACATTTTAACAACATATTTAGCACATCTCAAAGGCTGTATATTTCAAAGTCTGGATTCACCTTTTCTAAGTATTTCTGCATGATGACTGTAGGGTTTTCCAAGCATGTCTCTGCTAACCAGGTTCCGCATAGCCTCAGACACTCTGTATACATCAGTTTCAGATGAGGATCATTCTCAACCTTTGAGAAAGCAAGTTTTTGGAAAAAATGAAAAAAGAGAGAAGCATCAATAAAAATACTTTTTACATACAAGGTAGGCAATTTATAAAGCTTTTAAACCCCAAATATAATTCAGTCACTCGGGCCTATTACATGTAATGTATCTACAGAGTCATTTAACATCCACATCTACAACAGTCAATAACCTGAAATCACATTCACATTCTATGTTAAACTAAAGGAGAGGACGTATTTTTAAATACCTGACAGTTTGAACAATGAAAACCAGAATAAAACAATGACAAAATGTCATAAAAATTAAACAAACCCACAGCATGTTTTCAGAATTGTATTTTCTAATATCCACATTTAGCTTGAAGTACCACAGTACACTCTGTAGAAAATATTCAGAAATTGTGATAACTATGTGTGATCATTAAATTTTTCAGACAGACCTCTCCATAGAAACTTGGTTAAAAGTACTCTGAGAAAATGATGGAGCAGGTTTCCAAAGGACTTGCCTCCAGTTTGGAAGTTCAGCTTTAACTATATAGTAGGACAAGTTTCCAAAATACTTTGAGCACATGGTACATACTATAGACCACCTGATGAAGATGGCAATGCTGACTGCGAAATACTGAAGGATATCATAGGCTGTGAAAACACAAACCCTCCTTATGTGGACAGGGTAAACATAACACTGGAAGGTGAGAGAAGGTCTAAATTTTTCGAGGTCTTCATCAACCGATTCATGGAGCAATCATGAAAATCGGAAGAAGAGCAGCAAGTCTTGATTTTGCCCTGATATGTATGGAGAACTTGGCCCAAAATTTTCCAGCTTTGCTGAAATATGATACTCCTTACCAATGTATATGGATTCAAAGTGACTGCTTATTACCCTCCAAAAAATACCCCGAGAAAGCCATCACAGCTACACACAAAGGTAAGCATGATTAAGAAATTTTTACCACATCGGTACAAAAATGAAAAGCATAAAAGTGAAGTTTTGTACAAGTGAAAAAGAAAACATATTAGAAAAATTATAAAATAGCTTGTCAAATAAAAAAATAAAACCCCACCATCAGGGTGTCCAAAAAACCTAAACAACTTGAAGACGACTCAACAAATAATAAAAAACCATTTTTAAAACATATTAGGAGCAGCTAGCCACCAGAAGACAGTCCACTTGATAAAAAGACAACAGAGTTATAAACCAAAAAGCGCTCTGAGAAGACAAAACAGAAAAAAAATTTAATCATTTCCATTTGCGCTCCCTGTGGAGGACCTTGAAGATTCCCACTGCAAAGCCTTTCTTTATGAGGGATTCAAAGGTCTGTCTACTATTGAAGTGTCAGCAACAAAGGCTACGGAAAAAATGGACAAAATGAAAACTATCGACTCACCAGGATCAGAATCTATTTTTCCAAAAGGTCTATAGCAATTCACAGATGAAATAACTGAACTACTAAAAAAGGTATAAAAGCTTTTGCTTAAAATTGCCTTAATATAAGAGGAGTGACAGGTGGCAGGTGTAACATCAATATTTTAACAAGTTCCAAAGGAGCACAGATCAGTAAGACTCTCATCAGAAGTGGATAAATTACCAAAAATATTCCACAAAGAGAACAGATGGATTAATATGAAGAAAAGCCAGAATAGCTTTTGTAAAAGGACATCACAGAATGACAGAAAAGTCGAGGCTGGAAGGAACCTCCAGAGACCATCTGGCCCAATGTTCTGTTCCAAGCAGGGCTTTAGATTAAGTTTTCCAGGACTCTCCTAAACTGAGTCTTGACCATTCATTTCCAGCAAGGGAGATTCCATCACTTCTTTGGGCACACTGTTCACAGTGGTGAAGAACTTTCCTCCTGTATCCAGATGGCATTTCCCTTGAAACAACTTGCACCATTGCCTCTTGCACTGTGCTTATCTATGAGCAGTTATCTCCATCTTCACTACCTTTCAGGTACTGGAAGACTGTGACTAGATCCCCCTAAGCCTTCACTTCTTAAAGCTGAAAAAAACCAATCCCTACAAACTTTATTCCTTTGCCAAGTTCTCCAACCCTTTAATCATTGTGGTGGCCTTCTGCTGGACTCTCTCCAATTTTTCAATGTCTCTCTTGAATGGTGGGCCAAAACTAGACGCATTATTTCAGGTGTGGGCCAAACAGAGGAGCACTTCAGGTGATGTGCCAAATAGAGTACAATAATCACACTGTTAATCTACTGGCTACACTCTTGGTGATGCAGCCGAGGATATGGTTCACCTTCATTGCTACAAGGGCACACTGTTGAATCATTTTAGCTTACTGTTCACTGGGACCCTTGGGTCCTTTTTGACAAAGCTACACCCCAGCCAGTCAGACCCCTTCCTGTAATGGTGCTTGAGATTATTCTATCCTAGGTGAAGGACTTGCCACCAATCTCATGCAATTCCTATTAGCACAGTCTTCCAAACTATTGAGGTCTCTGTGACCAGTGGCTCTTCCTTCCAGAATCTCTCTCCACAGTTTGCTGTTATCTGCAAATTTGGTGAGGACATTCAGTCCTGTTATACAGATCTCAGTCATAAAAATAGTATCAGACTCCATAACAAATTCTAAGGAACTCTGCTTCTGACTGGCTACCAGGCTGCCTTTGAATCATTAACAACCACCCTTTGAGCTCAGCAGTTCAGCCAGTTTTCCACCTATCTTGTGGTCTCATCTATCCAGTCTGTACCTTACCAGCTTGTCAAGGATATTGTAAGAGATTGTGTCAAATGCCTTGCTAAAATCAAGGCAGATGATATCCACAGCTCATCACATGTCTACTGGGCAAACTGTTTCATCACAGAAGACAATCAAGTTGGTCAAGCATGACAGTACATTTCTGTTGGCTTTTCCCAGCCACCTTCTTTTCCTTCATGAGCATGGCAATAGCTTCCCTAAATTTTCCCAGGGATTGAACTGAGTCTGACTGCTCTGCAGTTTCTGATCTTGCTTTTTGCCCTTTTTGTAATTGGGTTTCATTGTCCTCTTCCAGTCATCAGGACTTCCCCTGACCTCCATCGCCTTTCAGAGATGACACAAAAGTGGCTTTGACATGATTTCAGCCAACACCCTTAGCATCCTCAGATCAGCATCCCACTTCCCAACTCAGCATAACTTCTTGAAGAACTCAACAAGCAAACAGAGATCTGTCTGATTCAGCCTACTCCTACAGATTCCAAAAGTCATGTGGCATGGTTCTTCTATAAAAGGCTCTTGAAGAAACTCATGCACAATAAAATGCATGGTTCTTGGGGGGATAAAGAACTAAGATAGGCAATGGAAAGAGAAATAAATGGGCCACTTTTTACAGTGGATCTAGGTCCCCAGTGAAAAGCCTCCAAAGATCCAGCCATCTCTGCTGTTCAGAAGATATTAATCTTGAGAAAGCAATAAGCAGTAAACATAAAATCCAGTGACGATATTGAGTTATCCAAGGTGATAAAAACAAGGACAGACTGAAGAACTTCAGACAAACAATACAGGACAACAAATGGAATAAAAAATACCTGATGAAATAACCAAAATATAAATGTTAAGTGATGCATGAGAGGGGGAAAAAAGACTTCTTATATACGACAGACTCTGAAACATTTGCTCCTGTTTGGAAATGTGACTATAAAACGTTCCCTCACTATGGAGAATGGAGACAGGGAACATGTGTTAAGCTTTTTTTCCAAGCTCAGAACGAATATCAAATGATATGGGGTTCAAAATGAACAAAGGGAAGTGGCTCTTAAAACAGTGTAAATTAAGCTGTGAAACTCATTGTTGCAGGGTTTTCTTGGATATTAAAAGCTTACACAGAGTCAAAAAGTGACTGGACAAATTTATGGTATAAAAACCACTGGAATTACCTACAAAGAAACTACCTCTGATTCAGGAAGTTCTTTGGCTACAAATCAGTCTGGGAGAGTCTCTGGCTATACAGCCCAACTATTCTTTACACTTCTTAGGAACTTTGTATTGCCCATTACTGAGACAGGAGAGAAGGGTTTTTGTTTCAGTTCTTGTATTCTGAACTGGAGATGAGAATGTAGTATTTGCTTCACATCAAGTGATGTAATTTTTCAGAAGGCTTACAAAAAGATCTAAGATAACTAAGATTAAGAGGCATTTGCAGAAGTCAAATTTCATGAGAAAACATTCCCCTGTTTGAAGTAAGATTCTATTTTCAGAAGAACAACACAAAACTCACAGCTCAGTGTGCCTGTAAATGGGGGAGGATTTAAAGACGTGAAACAGCACCCCAAGGCATATCTATGTTCCTTGATAATACGTTAGTACAAGGGACAAAAAAGTCTGAGGTACAGCAGTGAATCTTTATGGGTCAAAAACTTGCCTGGAATTTCTGTACACTTTGTGATACAGGTTCAGCCCCACTGAAATAGAAGCCTCAATTCATACTTCGACTTTTGCACAAAGATTCCCTACAGACATCAGGGAAATGCCTGCAACAGAGGTATGCTTCCTCCGCATAAAACATATTATTAGTGTCTCCCTGTATTAGTTGGTTTTTTACACAATAAGGACCAGAGATAACATCTTTATTAATTACTCTTCTTCTAACAAAAACATGTACTCTCTAACAGTTCCCAATATAGTATATATCAGGAATAGTGTGGCCAGCAGGAGCAGGGAAGTCATCCTTCCCCTGTACTCAGCATTGGTGAGGCTGCACCTAGAATACTGTGTTCAGTTTTGGGCCCCTCACTACCAGAAGGACACTGAGGTGCTGGAGTGCGTCCAGAGAAGGGCAATGAAGCTGGTGAGGGGTCTGGAGCCCAAGTCTGATGAGGAGCAGCTGAGGGAACTGGGGTTGTTTGGCCTGGAGAAGAGAAGGCTGAGGGGAGATCTTATCGCCCTCTGCAACTGCCTGACAGGAGGCTGTAGTGAGGTGGGTGTTGGTCTCTCCTCCCTGGTAACGGGTGATAGGACAAGAGGAAATGTCCTCAAGTTCTGCCAGGGGAGGTTTAGATTGGACATTAGGAAAAATTTTTCACCTAAATGTTGTCAAGCATTGGCACAGGCTGCCCAGGGAAGTGGTTGCATCACTATCCCTGGAGGCGTTTAAAAGATGTGTCTATGTGGCACGTGGGGACATGGTTTAGTGGTGGAATTGGCGTGTTAGGCTAACAGTTGGATTCGATGATCTTAAAAGTCTTTTCCAACCTAAATGATTCTATGATTCTATGCCTAAACAATCCTGCTTGGCCATTAGTTTCTTTAACTATTGGCACAGAACAAGATGATACACCTCTGTGTAACAGTTTTGTTTAAAACAAGTTAATTTGTTATCAAGGGAAATCATCTCATTTTAAAAAGCAATACATGTCACAGTGGTGGCACTGGAGGCAAAATAGAATATTGAATTCTAACACTTGCCACTCTTACAGACTCATTTTGAAAACCCCTGATACAGATTTTTTTCCTTTCAGACATTTTGAAAGTACAAAACAGATTTAGTAATATTGCAGACAGCCTTTTATTTTTCTTCCAAGGGAAAACTTCAGAAAATGGGAATAGGATCCTAAATAATTTAATTACCATAGCTTTATCCATTATATAACACATACCTGAAACCAATCTGCATCTAATTTTTTTATCATCCTTTTAAGAATATTCAGTGCAAGACTCTCTTCCTTTTTAGCCCAGAAAACCTGAGCTTCTTCTAGTTGCCATTCAGAAACTCCATATCCCGTTGTATTGTATTGTTTGATCTGAAACATAGCTCTTTCTGGAAGCTGAAATTGAAAAAACATTATAAACAAATCTTTAAGTTAACACATGTATCTCACAGCAAGTTTTGGTTTTAGACTCCATTTTCATTTGCTCTACTTGTGCAGCATGTTCTGCCTATCCAATGTTAAGAATTTCTTTGCAGCAAAGATATGAAGTTATTTTTCTATGTACTTGCATAAAAACCTGATTTGCAACAAAACCAGACTATGGAATTGAACTTCACAAACCCCAAAATAAAGTATCAATGTTTAACATTTTAAATTATTTGGAGGTATAAAGTATAGAAATTCTACAATCAGTACCTACTGAAATAATGGCTTTATAATTTTAGCATAGTGATTATTATTGCATCCTAAGAGACCGCAGAAAAATAGTAAGAAAAATTGCACCACCATACACTAGTTCTTTTGTATGCCTACCTCTTCACTCGTATCACTGGTGAACTAACATCCTCATTTAGTAATCTTCTATCACTATGATAGTACAAAGAGCAAACTTTCTTTTTAACAATGTCAAAGATCAAGACTGAAGTTTCACAAGTTGTCCAATCAATAACCAAATCAATCCAACTTTTAAATAAGCAAGGTAAACAATTAAAATGTAAGAATGCCTGTACATGATAATGTAAGTTTGGGTACTTCAATTAGTGGTCAGCATGATGATTCTGTATGGCACTCTCTTCCTTCTCCTGATGGATGGTAGTGGCACCAATGAGGAAGAGCAGCCATCAGTTGAAAAGAGTGCTTCCTCAAAAACTTTGCTACATCCAGACACTTAGTGTTGTCAACTACTAGTGTGCCAAAAGGAAAGGGTTATCATCCTATGATCTGAAAGACTGATAAGGCCAAGAAGTGCGCCCCAAAGGTTGCACATTGACCTACAACACTGAAGAGGCTGGAATGATAGTGTTTTCAGAAATACACTGGCTCAATCTTTCAGAACCTTCTAATCCTCCCTAAGTATGGTGCCTGAATTTTAATCTTCTTCTGTAACTAAAAATCAAAGTGAAAAAAAAATTGCTTCTGCTGGGACTCTTATAGGACACTCATCACCACAGTGTTAGTGGCTGGGCAGGCATAAGGTAAAAATTCTGAAGAAGTTATTTTCTTGAACAGTTCCAGAGGCACTGAGCAAACCTTGCAAATTTATGACATCAAAGACAGCTGTTCTACTGATTTCATCATTATTCACAAAAAGAGTTAGAACCTTCCTGAAATCAAAGTTTAATATAGTTTCACATATGTGAAGAGTTAAACATCTTTCCAGGTTATATATTTAGCTGAAACTATTTTCTACAGAGGTTCTTGGAGTATACTGTTGCTCTATAAATTCTTGTTGAGTTACTTCTCTAGGTGCACTACTTAGAACAAGTAAAGGCTGACTCTGGACCTTAAACGCATTAGCAGCTGCAGAAACCACTGATACTGCAAATCCCGTTAAGTCATTCACAGAGAGAGATTTACCACAGTGCAATGGTGCTTTGAGAGTATAAAACCTTGAAGGCAACACTAAATATACAGGTGCAATGAAGTTCTTTCTGTATGTAATTGAAAGCTGGATATATAAAGCTGCACCAAAATAAAGTAGCTGAGCTATTCTTCACTGAAAATTTCGTTTTTATGTTACAGACCTCATAGAATAACTTACGGTTATGAACAAAATTCAGAAAACATGACCATAAATACAACTTATGAATAAGTTCTACACAGCTTAAGTCTCCAACTAATTGATTCATTGGATAAACTTAGAATACAGTTAATCTTTAATATTGTTAAAAAATCAAGTTCTTTTATAAACTAGAAAAATAAAGATCTGTCACTGATCTTTCCTGGAATTGGTTACCTGTGTATTTTTAGCAGTTCTTGCCAATCTAGAGAGCTCCACTAGATGTTTGGTCAGGATGTCTTTAATACATTCTCTTTTGGTATTGTCATTCTCCTTTTCAAGCAAGATCTCCAAAACTACAGTGCGCAGAGCCATAATAGGTTCCTGGAAACGGAAGTCACTGTCCTTGAGAAGCTGAGACTGTCTCTGCCATTTCAAATAAATATCATTCAGTTGTTGAGTAGTAACAGATCTGCAATTTTTACCAGAAAAGACCTGTTATTAATTCTCACTAAATATTAGTGAAATGCAAGATGAGTAACAAAAGTAAACTACCAAGGGAGTTCACAATCTACAGTTCGAAACCAAGAAACAGTCCATAAACGCCTACAATGATTAATATGCAGAATAAACTGGTAGGCTTACAGTTTTAACAAGCATGAAGATCAAACGATCAACATTAGTAAGGTGAACAACTCCTTGATTAAACATCAAAAACTGTTGTGTTAAAGGTCCGTCAGCAAAGGGAATTGCATTCTAACATAGGGCTACTTAAAAGAACAAGAGACGGAGATTACTCTTTGATAATATAGGTCATATATGGATTAATACAAGAATAAATTCCAAACTGTGACACTGTAGTTGTGTAGGTTGTCATTATGTGTAATTTTTTTTTTTAGGCAATTCATTAACTGCAAATAGCAATGGTTCATAAGGACCTGGACATGGTACATGACTGTAGGATGACTACAAGCTACCAAACTGATACAACTACAGTAGAAAAAATTCAATGTTAATAGCACTACAGAGATAAATACCTTCCTATGAATAAAAGGCAACGTTAAGAATTCATGTAGAATACTGATGATAATAGTGGTCCATGAAGAAAGCGATTCAAACTGAAACAACTTTCAATAGATCTATGGGTATCGTCAAGGAAATAGAAAACATTTTTAGAAAGGAAACTAGAAGAGGATGACTCAGTTACTTGCTAGTAGATATGACTGCTACCTTGGGAAACTAGGGAACTCAGAAGAAAGGAAAGAAAACAATTATTTAAAATACAGTATAGGCATAATATCAAATAACTAAAACTAGGCCACAAATAAATCCAGTCTGGAAATAAAGAGAATCTAGATATGTCTCCACATAGTAAAGCTAAAACCCGTATCAATTTTAAGATGAAGTTTGAGATGTTCATGAATAAAAATTTGTTGAGGTCATTTAATTTTTGTGCTAGACTTGATGACTAAAAATCCTGAAAAGTGACAAAGGAGTATGAAACAAGCTTAAAAAAATACCTGGAGAACAGCAGACCTATATTTTCCAACTCTCCAATTAGCTGTAGTCTGCAAAGAGTTGGATATAATGAATAAACAGACTCAAGACTGCCTTTGCACAGCTCTTCTACTTCATTCACTCTATGGATTTAACAGAGAAATAGTAAATTTATTTTTTTTTATTATCCACAAGTAATTCCAAATATCCATAATATATTTTCCATACAGTGAACAGAATTTAAACAACAAAAGCATTCATTTCAGAATTATTTTGTATTACCATTAAAGTTAAAAAAAATTAAGTCTGTCAATAAATGAAAACACAGTATAGCATATATAAACTCCAAAGCATACATGATAGCTCAGCTAAAGAAGAGTAGTCAGCATTCAAATCCACTTAAGGGGACCAGAAAGTAAGAGATGTATACTACAGGAAACGTATCTTCAATTAGCATACAAATTGTATATGCACAAGGACAAATTTAAGTTAAAAAGCTTGGAAATGAAGTTGCAGTCCAGAAGTATTCATTTTATTCTATGCATGAGAGTTTATTTAAGCCCCCAAACCCCCGTAATAGTCTTTTAAACGTATCTTATGACTACAAACACACACACACTCTCCGTCTCTCTCTCTAACAGCAGAATATTTGCATACAGTTACCTGGCATCTTTGAGACTGTCATAGAAAGCAGAGAACTCCTTATCTCGTAAAGACTGAAGAGCATCATACAATGATTCATGGTACCCTGGTCTTCCTGTCTCATCTCTTAAAAATAAAACGAAAGTAACATAAAATAAAAGGAAAATTCTACTTCTCTACAAAGAAGTCAATTTTATCTTTATGACAAATATTTTTAGGAGAACATTTTCTGCAGTTGGATGGACTGCTATTTTGCATCATAAAAAATAATAATGCAACCCTTTAAATTTTAAATTAATTTAGTATTTTCTAAGTTCAAGCTGTTCTTTTAAAACAAAGAAAAAACAGTAATCATCAAAATGTTTTGAATATGGAGGATATGTTCAAGGTTGTATCAAAATATGACACAAAACCAATTGCACAATAAAAATTGAATCTTAACAAATTTCTCAGTGTTATGCTGAAAGATATATATTGCAGTATGTATGCAACTTCAGTTCAGAATCAACAATTCTTTACACTTCACTTCAGAAATATTTTTAAAAAGGAAAAAATAAAGAAAATCGGAAGGCTGAAAAAACCCCAGTGTTCAATTTAATTTTCTCGTCTTTGTCCACTTCACTTTTCTTTCTTCTCCTCGACCCTCCGGTTTTCTGCCATCTCATTCTCTCTCTTTTCATCCTACAAGTTGTTTTTTCTGCTCCTGTACTAAAGCTGAATATTCTATTTGCCTAAGAGGCTTATAGAGACCCTAACCCAGGGACAGAGAGCCCACCTATACAAAGTTTGTTCTGATTGTGGCATGACATATGCCCTTCAACAGGATATGTCTGTGAAGTCCTCCAGATACTTCTAAACAATGATCTTGAGACAACGCAGGAGGAGAATGAACACACTAAGAGTATGTTTCCCAAACCCATCTCTCTGTAAGTCTTGGGAGAAAAATCCTCCATTCTCCTGACTACTAAAAGTTAATGTAGAAGGAGTTACCAAAGACCCCATCATGTAACTTCTGCTTTTGCTAATCTATTCTGTATTCCTCCTACAACGTGAGATGATGTAGCTGTACTAGGAAGGGACAGAGTTCACAATATATCCTGGCCAGTCATATGAAAAAACTAATGCCAGGCACCCAACATTACACAAAAAAAGAGGTTACTCCTTATGAGGGAGTAGCCATGAATCAACACTGGTGTTTGCTTATCCAGGTCTTGATAACCTCTTGTGGCTTACCAAGTAATATTTTCACCATTTGCTTATAAATTAAACATTAAAAACTATCTATCCCTCCTATGTAATTAAGACACATCTACTATGTGAGTCAAAAATGGAAAATTTCAGTTTATAGTTATGAACAACCAAAAGAAGAATCAACTATGTACAGTTTCCCAGGAAAATGAAGAGTGATGTGCATACAAACCAGACACGTCTAAGCAAAAAAGACTGCTTTTCAATTCAATGACTAAGACAAATTAGGTGACCTGCTTCATAGAAATTATATTCTCATGTCATCTTTTTGCTTGAACTGAAACCATTGCCTTTCACTTAAAGAACCAGCAAAAAAGTCAGTCAGCTTACTTGACAGAAGAGATGTGGCCCCACTGCATATTCCTCCATGCTGCCTGGTAGCGTATTTCCTGTAGTTCTGCACACCACTCAGTGTTTTCATGTTCCAG
>NW_009260395.1:1619802-1620718 GCF_000687185.1 Egretta garzetta | reverse complement strand
GAGTTTGGCAAAGTCCAAAATTCTGCAAAGCCTGGAATTAACAAAGTTACTGAAAGTTGGTTTTCCTTCTTTAATAAACTGAACTGTTTTTTTTTAAAGGCTTTGTTTAACCTTTGGAAACAGAAGCATTTGGGGGTAAGGAAAAACAGTAAGCATTTCTAAACTCAACACTATATAAGAAGAAACCTTTTTATTAAGACTACTGATCACACTAATGATACTTGCAACCCTGGAAAACGGTATCATTACTACTGTGGCTGGCATTCTTTGAAATAAATTTCCGTGTCATGTTTCAAATGAACTATCTGCTCACACTTCTCCATTCCATCATTCCTGGGCAGTAAGCCAAAAGTGGTTTTACTTCTTAATGAACCATTTTTCCTGGTGGGGATTTGAAAGTTTCTTACAACTCCTAAACTCCTATCTTTTTGAAGACCATAATGACTTTATAATTGTGACCACTTATTCAGGTTATGTGTGCAACCATTACAAAGGAGAAACACAATGGAATTTTAACAATGATGCTAAATAATTTGGGGTAGGAAAAAAAAGTACCACAGGAAAACTAAATGAGGGGAAACACAGATATACCTGGGTGATGTTATTGCAGAACCAGTGTAAATATTTTTAGGGTAAAAAAGCAACATATTTCTAAGGGATCAAAATAAGACAACATCAATTCTATTTATTTATTCAATCAGAAATACCACAGTTTCAGTAAGATAATGGAGAGGTTTAAAGAATGAGATGACAAAAAATAATCAATTACATGCGCACAGTCCAGGAGGTTCCTCCAGAACATTGACGATAACTTTTTGATCCAGGTGGTGGAGGAGCCAACTAGAAGTGGAGTGCTACTGGACCTTGTGCTCGCAAATAAAGAAGAACTAGTTGAGGATGTGAAGGTAGGGGGCAG
>NW_009260395.1:1577387-1617743 GCF_000687185.1 Egretta garzetta | reverse complement strand
TTCAGTTGAATATGAGGAAGAACTTCTTCACTCTGAGGGTGGCAGAGCACTGGAACAGGCTGCCCAGGGAGGTTGTGGAGTCTCCTTCTCTGGAGATATTCAAAGCCCGCCTGGATGAAGTCCTGTGTAGCATGCTCTAGGTGAGCCTGCTTTAGCAGGGGGGTTGGACTAGATGATCTCCTGAGGTCCCTTCCAACCCTTACGGTTCTGTGATTCTGTGATTACTTTTTATATCCTGCCATTTTAGGAGCTGGCCAAATTCTGTATACAAATATATTTATTTCGAAATATTTCACAAAATTAATTACCCAAGATAGGGATTATGGGTGAGTGACAAGAAGACTAGAAGACAATGTTTTCAGGAAAAATACTGAGTTGTTTTATATTGTACAGTTTGGATGCCCATGACAGTGGGCTGGACTTGATGACTAGAGAGATCTCTTTTAGTCCTAAAACAATTTTGCGTTTACAAATGACTCTCAGTACGATGGATATCAATTCCTACATTAATTTACTATTATAAAATAAAATTACCTCTATTATTCCTGCCTGGCGAGTAGATGGAGAGAGGCTTGCCTCAAGATCATATGTTACAAGGGCTTTCTCCCATACTGCTTCATGCTCATACGTTCTTATCCTGTTGTAAGTTAACAAGGAGTTTTAAATTTAAGTTCCTTAATAAAAAATGAAAGCAATGACTTTAAAGAACATAAGAACATTAATAAATTATACCGTGCTAATGGTTGTAACATTCTTCCTCCACCACAGCCATAGAGACTGTCAGGTTCTCCAATGCTTCTATATATGTCCATGAGAAGGTCCTAGAACATGCGTCATAAAATGAAGAATTACCTCTTTTGGAACCAGTTCAAGTGAGTTTTATACATATCATACAGGTTTATAAATACAAGTCCTTCTATGTAACACGTTATCATTGCTTAATTTTCCTTCATACACTATCTGAGCCTGCTATCATCACAAGAAGAAAATTTTTGTAGTCTAGCAAAACTCTTCAGGACCATCTAACTTCTCTGCTAAGTTATTAAAAAAACAGCTTTGGGCCTTAGGTGGACTGGTTGAAAAGCAAAAGGCAGCAGCACTGAGTAAGCATCAGACATACCAGCTAAGCACTGCATTTTAAAGATAATGCAAGCACAGTTCTGGAATAATGAACTATGGAAAGAAGTAACTTAGACAAGCCTACTGAATCAGATTTTATGTACCAAATAAACTTGCAGGAGATATTACTAGTTTGATTTTGATTATTACAACTTGCTACACCACTTGCCGATTTTTAATGAACATCTCTGACAAAACAAACTGAAAAATTCTTGGCTGGTTACCACCATGAGGTCAGTTCTGTGTTCACCTGAAACAAGTTAGTGTTTCAGATGAAGAAATACTCAATTTAACTTGTCCAGCAAGGCCCTTGACTTCACTTTGAATTAGAAAAGAGAGAATGAGAAGAGCTTTCAAATACAGTTTTTGAAG
This sequence comes from Egretta garzetta, assembly GCF_000687185.1. Classification (NCBI taxonomy): domain Eukaryota; kingdom Metazoa; phylum Chordata; class Aves; order Pelecaniformes; family Ardeidae; genus Egretta; species Egretta garzetta. The sequence goes on along the minus strand of NW_009260395.1, from coordinate 1,616,252 downwards.
TTCAACTAGATCTGCATTCAGCTCACATGAAACCTACTGTTAACTGTAATTATATGAGGTTTCCTTTCAGATTATGAAGCACACACATGTACCTGTAAACTTATGCCCGTTTCTTCTTTACTTTTTTCATTTAAAATAGTAATAGTTGTTCTTTGACTTTCTTCTCCAAATGTCAAACTCTTAGCTGCTTTAAAAGATGACCTAAAATAAATGTTTCAACCAGTAAAGTTAAATGAAATTTCATACGAAGAACTAAAGAAATACTAAAACAACATTTAAGAAGTAAGGGGCACAAACACCAAATGCAAGATCAGGCCTGCCATAATCCCAAGGTTATTCAAAATGTTTCTCCACCAGAATGACAAAATGATCAGATGAACTGAGAATATCAACATTAAGGGATTTCAAAATCAAGGTGTTTTTTCAGAGAAAAAAAAAACCAAAACCACCTTGTAATATCTACTCTTTCATTAAATCAAATTGCTTTTGTGAATGCCTGAAGGAAGAATGCTCTCTTCTGGGGATGAGTAAAAGCAACTATATAATATATATGCTTACAACCATACTTTTGTCATACGTTCACTGCCTTCAAGTTACTTGTTGCCAAAATGAAGCTAGTAAACTAGTTCCATACTTTGGTGTTGCTAGACCAGAAGACAAAGATAATTGTCCATTATAGAAGAAAACTCCTTCTACAAGGATCATTCAGCTCTACCCACACAATTCTGGTCATCTTTCTGTGGTTTGTTTCTCCCCTTGATTCACTTCTGAATCTCAGAAGTGTTCAATTTACAAAGTGAGATTCAATACATTTTAGTATTCAGAAGCATTAGTTTTAGTGAAGTTTCTCCAGAACACACACTACTAAGAAAACTTCCCTGGTTAGAAGTCAAAATGACACTACTTTGAGTGTGTCACAGCTAGCAAACTAACAAGGTTGGGATCACATTCAAGGACTGGTAGAAATATTTTCCAGGTCAATACACACACCTAAGGAGTTTTTTTTAAGTTCTGTTGACTTTTCACATAACAAAACACTACTGGGACACACAAAACATGATCCATTTTAACAAAAATGTCAAGAAACTGCATTCCTCAAGTCTTGTACCTTTCTTGCTGCTTGTCTATATTTATCTTGTCTGCGTAGATTTCTGTATAGAGCAAGGCTGTGAAGTGAGCAGCACAAGACTGTGCTGCTATAGCAACCTCAAGATAATTCAGATCTAGCCAGAAGCTGTCATCAAAAACTGTACCTGAAACAGATCTAATTAAATAAAGATTTTAATATTGCTGTAACAGACCTTCTAATATTAAACAAAATAAATCCAATCTAACTATAAAGTCTTCCAAAGGCTAATTCTATCCTAGCCCCCCCCAAAACCCACACCACAAAAAGTTTATCAGACAAAAAACTTTTAGAAAACTCCTTCAGCACAGTTAGAACCTGTTAAGGCTAGCTGTATCACATCTGTAACAAATGCAAGGTCACTACTAAATCTTCATTCTTTTAACTGACATGTTCTCTATCACATCCCTCTTCCTTAATCTACAGTGTCAACAGATCTTAGAACAGTCATAACTAAATGAAAGCAACATTTTGGAAAGCTATAATTCACCTCTTTTGTCTTCTTAAGTAATCAACAACAGCAAGCATGGCTCGTCGAGACACTTTATCCAAACATCTAAAATTATGGTTTTCTTGCTCTGGGATGTATATTTCAAAAGAAAGAATATAATGAACTTTTGTTATAACATATCCATTTTGTACTCAAGAAAATAACTAAAAACTTCCTTGGATGGCATTTCCAAAATTTAGTTAAAAGTTTGTCATAAAATGCATTTCCCGTCCTTACATGATACTGGTGACATAACAGTAGTTTATAAAGCAATTTTCTTTATCAAATTACCTTTGCATTAGTAATTTGTGTGTTCTGTTTCTTCTTACAGAATTCAGAGATGATCCAACATCACTGCACAAAACTCCATAACAGACCTTTTCCCTTAGGCCTGAGCCATATAAAATTATTCCAAAGTCACAGAAATACTTATTAGCACCTTTACTGTAGATTTTATAGTGTGTACGTTTATACAAAAAACACTATCTCCCACACACAGACACATACTTTTAAAGAATTTATATTTCCATGCCTTGCTTCTGGATTTAAAAAAAATCAGATGGCTACAGACTGTGTTCTGGTCATTGGGTTAATAATATTTTCATTTTTCTGGACACTTTTAATTTATAAATTACAAGAAGCAAGAAACAGGGAAAGCATAAGCAAAGGTTTGGTTACTACTATGCTACAGTAAAATGCAGAACTAGAAATTTCCCCTAAAGAAAGCAAAAGCCACATAAAAAAAGAAGTGTTTGGGCATTTTATATGTTCCAACAAACAGAAATGAACGATGCTTACTTTCCACTGCTACCTAAGACCTTATAGAAGGAACACCAACTCCTTTATAAGTCACCTTCCATATGCTTAATTTTCAAAAGACATACAGTGGGCACAACTGCTCTCAGTTCCTAACACACCATGATGTTTTGCTCTCTGGATACACCCCCATATGCCACACTGCTTGCAAATGTAGACATAGTGTCTCACAGGCAGGGTCCATTCTGTTAGCACTGGACAGTCAATGCCCCAAAGAGATCACTACTTCCTCTTTTGTAATTTGATCAGATGAATACTTGGAAGTTTTTGAATTAATTATATCTGGGTACCAGAAAATATTAACGAGTCAGGGGAAGGAAAAGGCACTGGCCAAGAAAAATGGGAAAAAAAAGTTATTCTTCAGGATTTGTTGAACAACAGACCAAATGACTGTAACAGTAACTATATGCTGTCAGTATGGTGTTCATACTCACTTGTTAGTAAGAAGCTTACAGACAGAAAATGAAAATGGTGTCTGTTTTTTCATGGCATCAGATACAAAGTTTAAATTCTAAGGAGAAATAACTGAACGGGTATTTTTAAAGATTCATTCGACAAAACAATTACATCTCTTCTGCAAAATAATAGATTTAATTGACATATGATTCTGGCCAGACTGACACACACTAAGTCCAAAATGCTCTTAATTTTTAATTTAGTGGGTCTGACTCTTGTCAAGCAGTTGGCAACTTACAATTAGGTTTGGTTTCCCAGGCAGAGCAGTGATTGGCATGATGTTCACAATGCTTACGCTTTAAATTGCCAAGATTAACAGCCAATTCCTAGAACTTGCATGTCAAAATGGATCAACAGGAAGAGTCTTGTTCAGAAGCACTCAACTCTCTCATGTATAACTGCTTGGTCTTTGGCACAGTTTGAAGCCTGATGGATTTGAATTAAATTTGTCTAGGTCTTCTAGGAAGATTTTCCTCCTTGTTTTGATAGGGTAAGAGTTTCTCTCTGAAGAAACTGGTAGTCACCAGATGCTTAAAATTTTTGTTTTGAATACTACTGATGTTCTATCATTCCAACTTTGGAATTAACATATCTTCACTCTGTTGGTTAGTGCACCTCCAATTTATCTGTAAACAACTACACAGACAATAAGTTGTGTGCTACTTCAAGTAAATTTTTGGGGACCAGGACAGTTTTTCATCTGAAGAACTCAATTTAAAGCTTTTACATGTTCTCTATTTTGCTCTTATTGCCTCAGTGAGATCCCTTCCATAGAATCACAATGTTTGAAGAGGCCTCTATCATTTGCTCATTGGTGTCACTGAACTACCTGCAAGTTTATAAAACAGAAAAAACCCTTCATATTTTTTACAGAACATTTTTGATTACTCTGTACATCTGAAATCATCTGTACATCTAAATTTGTGCAGTAGTTTCCCTGGCTGCTTACAGGAAGGAAACAGAAAACCATTAATCTTTTTCTATCTTACAATGTGGGACATTAATAAAAATATCTGGACTGTGGGAACAGCTTGTTACCTGACTTCAAAATGTGAAAGTATACTGCTCTAGTCTTTCTGGCCAGGCTAGTTAGAGTCTATAAAAAGTACCTTAAAATAAACCTAGTATCATCAGGCTTATTTACACTACTCTTAGTACAAACTACAATACTAAGGGTTCTTCTACCTCTCTGGAAACCTGAAGCTTGCATGACTTGCCTGTAAAGAGACTGCAAGACATTGTACAGACTCATCCCTTTGGTGATTTGTCACTGAAGAAGGGAGTTGGAAGATATAGCAGAGTAACTACTGCACAAAAAAATATTAACCTGAAGTTACTGTATTTGTGTTAAGTAGGGAACACGCACAAATAAAAGAAATACATTATTTTGGGTCCTGAAAATAAGTGCATGTACCATTCCCATAGCCTAATAACAAAGATCTTACATTTTACACAGATTTCTGCTAACTTCAACCACAATCTAATTGGAAAGGACTCCCGCCAACTTGATTGTAAGGTGCTTTGTTCTCAATGGAACTTACTGCATTACTCATACTCAGTTGCAATGGAACAGGTCTTTTGAATGTATAGGGAGACCATTACCAACATTAGGCAGGAGCTAAAGCAAGGGTTAGTCTTTTTTCCAAGGGGAAAATCCAGGTGAAAACTGCCTTTAATCACTCTTGTTTGAGGAAGAGAGGAATTTGACTGCCAATTAGTCATTTTAACAGACAGTCCAAGACTCAGTCTTGCAGTACACAACATTGGATCACATCTATATTCAGCAAGTAATAAACATTATCCAGCTGTGAATAAGGAAAGAAGCCATACAGAAGAAACCACTTGGGTACTGCCAACGAACAGCTTCAAAATTACTGGTATCTCCACTGAAAAAGATCAAACAACTGGACAGAAGCTTCTAAAATTCTTTCTGCCTACAAGTGCGCATCATTACCTGAATCAGAATTCGGAGGTGTAGATCTACTAGATGATGCAAATCTGCAACAGGCTGTAAAAAACTTCTGGATATGAACTGACAAAAGATTTCTCCAAGATTCAGCTGAGTCAAGAAGAAGGATATCATGAATCAGGTATGGAAGCAAAGTTTGACACAAGTCTGTTTTCACCTAGAAAACAAACATGCACAGCAGCTTCTAAGAAAAAGAATGAAAAGCCTTTCCTTCTCAGGCTATAACCAAACTGACAACTACTCAAACAAACATGTAATGCTTGAGAAAGAATGTGTAATATGAAAAACATTAACCACTCAATAGGTATTCTGTTAAAGTAGTCATATAAAGTTCATCAATGTTCACAATTATCTTTCAAATCTTGTATTTCAAGACTGTATTTTATGGGTGTCTGCAATATCTGACTAAAAAGGTTGTGAATTACTGTTAAGAAAAGGTAGTAACTTAATAGCAGAAATTAGTATTTGCTATCAAGATGAGTAATCATATATTTTTGTGCATCACAGTGCACATACATACATATGTATAATTTAGCTTACCTCACATAGTGGCTTCATTAACTGGAGAACTTCATTTTGCACACCTCCACTGTCCAGTATTGAACTAGTTAGGCGCTTGATCCAGGTCTCATGACTTTCTCCCAGAGGAATCCACAGGTTTGTGTCATCCAAAGTTTCTAAGGAAGCCTCTGTTTCATTAGCAGGTACTACAAAAAACTAGAAGGAAAAAATATATCTTGCAAATATAAACAACTTCTCTGGCAGTTAAAAAAAACGTACTGCAATCTGCACAGATTAAAACATATTAAATATTAACTGTGCTTTAATTGATTGACAATATCAATTTTGTTCATGTAAATGTAAAGTTTTCCAAGGAAATTTGAAAGTATTAAAAATAAAATTTTACTGCTAACATCAACAAGGCCACATTAGACATCACATGTAGGTTAAAAATCAAAAGTGTGAAAATTAGGAAATATCTGATTTATGGTTAATTATGCACCTTTTTTTTCTGACCTATTTTCCACTAAGTTTTTGCATCAGATGATACTGGAATCCTGAGAAAGAATGTATTAGATTACTGAGTAGGTAATCAAAAATTGTCTAGTAATGAAAGTACACAGCTTTCTAATGTCAAATTGGCAATTTCTTATGTGAAGAAGCCACAACTGTTGAAACAGAAAGGAGAAACAGACGTACAAAAGCAATCACATTTGCATACTGGTGAAAAGTCCAAATTTTGCATTTATCAAAGCCTATCTCAAAAATATTTTCAAATTTTTTTTTAAAATATTTTGTTTATGTTTTCTCTACCCCATATGCCATATAAATAAGGTATATCAGAAGAAGTACCTTTTTCCTAGACATTCTGAAAGGCTGTAGATAGATTAACATGGGATCAGCTTTATTTTTATAAACTTCCCAAAATTCACTGCCAGACTTGGTGGCTAATATGTTTTTCAAACAGGAAACAGCAGCAGCTCTAACATCAATACTGAAAGAATAACATATACAATACGTAACATATACATTCAGATATTTTATTTTCAAAATCACCTTTATAAACATACAAGACAGATAATTCCATAAGCTAACAATGTCTGCATCAAGCCAGAAAATTTTGGACTAGCATATGCCATTGCATATTTTGTTATAAAGCAAAGCCTCAGCATTTACTCCACAGCACTGCTATCCTCTACAGCACAGAAGACACTCTCTGGCTCGAGCCCAACTAGAGAATTTCTAGGAAACATCTAAACCTGACTGGATAAGTAATCTGAACCTTGAAGAAGCACGTGGTTGGACATTAACAGGTGTTAATAACAATGTGTTACTCTGAGATGATTTGAACAACATACAACCTAATGGCTCCTACTAAACTTAGAAATAAATAAACAAGTAAGTATACTCACCAATTATCTGTTAAAGCAGTATTTATTTGAGTTAACATTATGAAGACCCACTGATGTTTTCTGTCTTCAAGTAAGTCCACTGCTTTAGAATCCCGTGCATTTTCAGCATGGTGAAGAGCTATGGTGGAGAAATCCATGGGACCTATTTCTCCCAAGCAACTTCCAACAGCCTCTGCAAATGCAGGTAATTTTATAGTCTTACACACACTAAAACAAGGTCTCACCCTAAGAAGCTGCAAGTAATATAAACTATTTTTAGAACTGAGGTTATTATAGGGTAAAAAGCTGCAAACATTTATAAATAGTCACTTGAGGAGCCTTATGATTAAAATTACATGTACAGAAATTTTGCAGACTAAGACTCATAAATAATACGGTTACGCTTCCTAACTCAATTTTCTAGCAGTGCCTATCACTCTGGATTTTGCAGTTCAAATCAGGTATGGATTTTATTTCTGTTTGTGTCAGAAACAGGTAAGTGCAAAAGGTCAGAATCACAGCCAATAATAGACTCTCATTTTCATTCCCTAAGGGTACGATAAATACAAACAGTATCCTGTACATTTTACAGAAAATGATGTATCAATGTGTTCCTCATTTGCTTTCAAGACAAAAAAAAATTTATAAAAAAACATGACTACATGTAAGAAAAACAAAAGAAAATTGGCCTTGAAAATAGTTTTTAAAAAGGGATGTTAATGTTCATCACAAAGAAACCAAAATCTACTTCCCTGCTCTTTCTTTCATATTCTGCATGTGTCTTGGCAATGTTTCCATTTTCTAAAACATTGTTTTAACTTCAAAATATACAGGTTGTGTTTTGAACTGAATTTAGCAAATCACCTAAGAAAACACAATGCAGAAAAGGCTGAAATTTACATCTTGCAGAGGTACTGAAGAATGTATCATACTGAAGTCAATACAAGCTTCAGTTGCTCAGCATTTGTAATTATCAGTTATTAGTCTTTTAGACAAAAAATCTATTAAGGCAAATTTCCTCATTACTCGTGTTTCTGTCTAGTTTAGACATCTAATTTCAGTAAATATCACCTTCATGGAGGTACTCCCCATTTGGGGAAGAGGGGATTTCAGTTTCAACTATGGTGCTTTGGATCAAACATTAATAAGGTGCTCAATGTAAATGGTGAGAATAATTTTAGTAATACTGAAGAGGCTTTAAGATGGCTAAAAACTATTTTAATTTCCACTAAGACATGCCTTTCAAATTTTCAGGTAAGTTCTCTTCAATTTTTCTTACTATTTTTCAACCTAGTAAAGTGATCCATATAACAGCAGATGCTCTTTATTAAGTATAAAAGAGACCAGGGTCTAAACTGATGACAATGTAAGTTATTAGTCAAAGCTGTAAAATACAGTGACTGAAAAGAAGACATATCATCCATTTTAACATTCCTGATGGCTACCTCTAGCAGCAAATGCAAAATAGCAGCGGGAAGTAACATTGACAATGGCCAGTTTCAGTCTGGGGTTTGCAATGACAGCCCTAGGATGCCTGTGGGACTCATGAACTTACCCAGCACTGCTTTTTCACCTGGATGGTTAACTGCCATCTTGGACAGCTGCAGTAAGCTCACCACCAATTTCACTACTACAGAATCTTCCGGCTTTTCTATCATTCAGAAAGAAAAATAAACCCCCAAAATGTCAATGTGCATTTGTCATGTGAACATATTAGAAGAAAACACTGCTGTAGTATCTTTCATCCACAAATGTCAATGTGTATTATTAATGTTGAAGCAAGTTGGTATTAAACAGTACATTAAAAAAATCACTCATTTTTCTTATTTGTGTCTTGAAAAAATTTCTACATGTTTGACTATGCCAAAAAAACCCCAAAACTAGAATACACAAATGCTGTTATTTCCAGTGTTTTGATGTAGAAATGATAATTAAATACATGAAATACTAGCATAAGTTAGTGTAAGAATGTTATTTGAAACAGTGAAGTCATACTGTGTAACTCCACTGACAGCACTTAAGCTAATAACATCATTCTGTTCTAAATCCAAATCCAAGGAATATCCAAAATAAGGCTTTCTGCCAAGAATTTCACAGAATTTGTTTAGTTTTCAGTTGCCTAATTGACTTTGCCAAATTATAAACTCTTGAGATGGGTATTTCCTTACATATTTGCTGCCTGTCTGAGGTCTTTTAAAATAAACATTCCAGACAAAATGGTTTGGCTATTTCCAGGAACAAGGTCTACGAAAAAATGTGATGATTTGCCAATATAGAAAAAATAAAAGCAGTATTTTCTTTAAAAAAAATCCTGCTGCCCTGCTGACTGGAATGGAAACCTGGAATTGGGCTCTATGTTTGCTGACATTTTTATAAAAATGAATACACATGTGGCCAAAATGCAGTAGTTATTTCTTAAATGTTATCTTCTAGCATACAGTTTGATAACCTTTATCAATAACTGGGTTTTTACTTCTTTTTAATACCTAAAATAATAACAAGATTATTTGTAAGTGCTTAACAGACTTCTAGTATAAGGCAAAATCAAGGCAACAGGCCCATCAAGCCTGCTAGCCCACCTCCCAACAGAATTCCTTTTAAGGTCCATTATGCTTCTGATCTCCATAACAAGTGGCAGTAAGTTCCATGCTGCATGTATTTTGTTTGAAAAAAGAAAAGTGGATTCTCTTGTATAATTGCTGCCAGATAATATAATCTGCTCTTGTACTGTGATAGAAGTGATAAATGCTCCCTACTCAGCTTCATCATACCATTCACCAGCTCATACACCTCTCTGTATTCCTATTCAGTCCAGGCTCACAAGGCTCTCCTCTGATGGAAGTTGTTCCACACAAGCTTGTTGTGCTTTTACTATCTCTCTTCTCAAGCAAAATTTCAAGACTGAAACTGTAAATTATATTCAAGATGTGGGGACATAATGCACTTACACCATGGCCTTATGACAGACTACTATTCCCCAAATTTTACTTTGCCCTTATTTACAGTGAATTACATCAGCTCTTTTTATCTTCCTGTCATGCACACAAGTTGATGAAGACTTGAGGTAGAGGAGAAAATTGAAATGGTCTGGCACAAGCATCTGAAAACCAAAACAGGAAGGAACTGGGTCTGAACTGAGGGCTGAAACAGAATACTGGGATGTGGGAAGGTTCAACTAAACTAAATCCTACCATTTTAAAACTTCTGTGAGCTTTACTTTCTAACATACGATGCCTTTAATAAAATCTAGCTTCATTACACTTAAAAGAGTAGAGAGATTCATATACAAGAAAACTCACTAAGCAGCCATAAAGCAATATACTCATATTATATGTTATCCTGGTCATTCACAATCATTAGTGCCCCACTGCCAAAAGCTGGAAGGGCATTTTATCCTTTCTGCCATATAACACCTCATACAATATTTATAATATTGTCTGCTAAAGAGACTTCAGGTTTTGCATGAATAATAAATGTCATTCTACTCTGCATGTGGAATTATAATGTTACGTTGTTAAACATACAAAAACCAAGACACAAAATAAAGCATTTAATGTCAAATTAGAATAGGGTTACAGCGCTACACACCTAAACCAGATACAAAAGAAATAAAATACATAATCGGATGACAGTACCCTGGAAATTTTTCAGGAGATCCTTCATCTGATCTTTGTATTGTTCCAATTGTTTGCGCAAATTGTACAGTCCTTCAAGTCGTGTTAAGGGCAGTGAATCACAAACACCAACTGAGAGAAAGTGATTAATTTCCTGCAAAACAACATTTTGTATTAAGCACATATAGCAGACAAATAAGGCCTCAGGTAAAGAGTCCATGATATAGGTGTTAATAGATACAAAATAAGAATGGAGACCTACAAATATCTCAGTGTCTGAAACTGGCAACAAAAAAAATCCATGCCTAATTTAAATTTTTCTCAACTATACCTATAGCTAGAAAATTTCTTTTTCTTTTGAAAGTTTGCATTACAAAAAATACTATGCCATGAGAAGTATTTTAAAATGTAATTACCTCCAAAAGAGAATATGGCCCTTTACTGTATTTTATCTTCTCTTGAGTTGCTCTCAAATCTTTAAAAGCAGGATATTCAGGAAAAGGATCTAAGCATTTGATTGCTTGGTACAGATTTTCATTATCCTTATTATCTATCACCAGATACTTCAACAAGCCTAGGACCTGAACATAATAAGTAAATGAAAAACAAAAAAGACAGGAAAACATTTCTGAGCCATATTTCTCATTCAGGTTATAAAGTTTGTATTCCTCCAAGTTCCATTAAACTGAGAACGCTATAAAAACAGTAAGATAATTTATTTACACTGTTAAAAATCATAAAATGTTTAGAGGCTTGGGGAAATCACAGATACATTCTAAATTGAATTAAACATGAGTATAGATGACAGTGAACATGAACTAAAAAGCATAGATAACAGATAAGGAATAAGCAGCAACTCAAAACTACCTGTTCCTGAATCTCAGGCTGGTCCATGGCAAGAGGTATTAGGGTTCCTACAATAACACGAAGGTGGCTCTCTAGAGCATCATTGCAACACATTACTGCTGTGTGGCAAACATGATGAAGAAGATCACAGCAGAGTGAAAAGCTGCGCATGGATATATCTCTGATAATAACAGGTCTGTCACAGGAAACAAAAAAGTGAAATTAAAGAAATACAAATTGTCATTGTCTGAAGTATTAACCTATTATACAACAGGGCAGAATAGGGCAAAAGGGAAATATAAACCAACTATATAATCCTATAGGAGGAACTGATTCTAAATTTTAAAATTATCAACTCAATCAGCTCTAAGGATTTAATTCAGGAGATGTGGGAGAAATAAAACAAATTTGACTGATCATTTTAAAAAACAGAGTAAAAAACTTAAAAATATATTCCAAAAAGGAAAAAAAAAACAACCCAAAAAGTCTTTTAGATTATTATTTGCCAGAACAATGTTGACAGAAACAGAACAAAGTGGAAAACATGTTCTCTGAACCCTCCTCTGTGTTCCATAACCATTAGTTAAAAAAAAACAAAAAAAAAAAAAAAAAAAAAAAAAAAAATTAGGTTACAAAGGACACCTGGAGATTATCTAGTCCAGATTCCTGCCTGAAGCAGGGTCAGCTTCAAAGTCAGACCAGGTTCTCAGGGTTTTGTTTAGCTGAATTCTGACACATTTCTTGGATGAAGAATCAATAGCCTCTCTGAGCAACCCGCTCCAGTATTTGGCTGTTCTCACTATGAAAATCTTCTCTCTTATGTCCAAACAGAATTTCCCATATTGCAACTTGGTGGGTGCTACCTCTTCTCCTTTCACGGTGCACCTCTAGGAAAAGTCTGGCTCTTCTCTACAAGGTATCTTCCCCTCCAGAAACTGGAGATTAGATCAACTCCACTTACCCCTTGGGGGTCTTTTACTCAACCCATCCCAGTTTGTCATTATACCTCATGTCCTGGCTGAAGCAGCCCCACACTGGATACAGTGGTCCTACTGCAGCTTCATTAAGACTCACAGGGGAATGGCTACTTCCCTCAACTTGCTGACTACACTTTTTCCAGCACAGTCCAGTCCAGTCAGCCTTTAGTGATGAAAGGCATTCTGCTTGTCCTCCAAGGCTCCCAGGTCCCCTTCTGCAAAGCTACTTTCTAGACAGCTCCCAAGCCTGCACTCATGCATGGGGTTATTCCAGCCAAGTGAAAGACTTAGGGGTTGTCTTTGTTCAACTTCACAAGGTACCTGTCGTGTCACTCCTACAGTTAGATGAGGTCCTTCTGAATGGCAGCCTTGCCCTCCAGCACACCAACTGCCCCTGCCCCAGTTTGGTGTTGATCGCAATAAGTCATCTCAGAATAATGGCATTTACCATAAATCCACATCTCTTCAATATTTCAGGGTATAAAATGCTTCCAACAAGCAAAGCAATCAACTTGCACATTCTTGTAGTACTAAATCCAAAACACAGCACTATGCTAGCTACTATGAAGAAAATTAACTCTGTCCCAGCCGAAACCAGGACACTCAATGACACTGAGGTGAATAACTGTCTTGGAAATCCAAAGCTAAACCTCAAGTAAGAAAATATCTCCAATCCTTATGAAAGATAAGAATCTCTATTTAAATCTTAAGGCTGATGAAGTACCAGTTTTCTCAATCTGAAGACAAGCTAAGATAACGTGTACCAATTCTCACTCATTTTGTTAGCTATTTATAGGCAAGAATGTAAATGTCAATACTCTAACTCAATAAGCACATTTTATTTGACATGTGCTTATTTTGCACTTAACTCCAACAAGTTGAATTCTTCTCCCATATCCTTTAAATTTCCAAACATACTGTCATCAAAATCTCCCAACACTTACTTATATAATCTGATAGCCTATTACAGATACAAAATTCTACAGTATAGCAAATATTTAAATACAAGGATAGCACAAAACATTCCACATTTTATTAAGTTGTAAATTTAAATTCCAAAATTATCAAAGAAAGGCAATTGAATTTTTTTTCAGCAAATTTCAATTATTTCTACCACAGAATTAACATCTACTAGCAATACTGATACGTAAGGTTACAAGAACAAGGGAGCACAGAGAGGAAGAACAAGATATAATTACCGTATTTACCTGTTATTGATGTGGTGAATCAGGGTGTAAATTACATCTCGGAGGACAAAAGCCCATGCTCCTCCTAAACCATCTTTTATCTCTTTAAGTAGCAGACTAACAAACAAGTGATAAATTATAAGAACTCTGTGCTTCTTGTATATGTTGTTTGTATCTGATGCATTCTTACAAAGGGCTAAAAGGATTTTCTGGAACGAATCCTAAAAATGGATAAACTATGAGCAATAAAATAATTCATAATGCTAATACTTTAATCAAGAAAAAAACTTAAGCAATAGAGGTATATATTTTTGTTAAAGGACATAGACAAAAAGGCTTTATTATTTTTACTGCTTTAAACAAAAGACCTACATAGAAACCAATTCTCCAAGTAGGACTATAATCCCCACACCTCCTAATTTTTTTTTTTCCCCTCACATGAGAAAGGTTATGCACATTTTTCAGAAAACCAAACAGTTATGGCAGTTTTCACCAACAAGAGAAGCATCAAATAAAAAACATTAAAACATTGGGCAGTGCTTCAATCTATATTCTTTCAGACATAATGCTCATATGTACAAAATGCATTATTTCATAAAATACATCAATACAGATGAATTATTCCACTGGCTGGCAATATTAACTTTTACACTCAAAAGATTCAGACAAACATGGTCCAGAAAAGTTCTTTTTCTTATTTTTAGATTGTTTATGGATAGGCAAAGTAAGTTGCTGACAACAAATGCAATAAAATAGCAAAAACTTTGAAAAGATAAGTTTCTAAAGAATGATGTTACAAGACAGAAATATATTGTATGATTTAATGCAAGGGCCACATAATGTTATATGCCTTCATATTTGTCCTTAAAACTGAAAATCACATGTCTAAAAAACTATAAAAAACCTATACAATTTCACACTGTCAGTAAGGCGAGCAAACAACTATCTACTTAACTGTAGATAGTATTTAAGTAAAACTGTCTGAATGTAAGTATTTCAGACTGTTCTTCAGACATATGCCAAATAAATAAATTGCATCTATATTGTGTCTGATACACGCAGATTTCCCCAACCGTTAAAATAATCCTCTCTATTTGTACATTATTTTATATGTATTATATAATGAGTGTTCAAGCATGTAATTTTTGTAAGGTTTCTGTGTCCCTGAACTTAGGACTTCTTCCATTTCAGAAGGCAAAAAAAAAAGAACAGAAAGGTTTCTAAGGTTGTATTTTTTCCTCATATATACATGACAAAAATGTCTAATTAAACCAAAATGTACCCATAAAAGAAATTTTATATTCTACAGAAAAAGAAAATCATCATTACATACTCACAGGGCTTTTAGAAAGAACTGCTACAAGACTTTTTAATTTGCTTTTATGACAGTTGCTAATATAGTCCAAGGTTGCCTTAATCACATAAGATGGAAAATGAGGAGGATTAGGAGCAGGATCCAGTTCCCTAAATGAATAAAAAAAAAGGTATTTTTTTTTCTTTCCCAAATCAAACTCCATGTATTAAATAAAATAAGTCTCACTGAATAAACACATAACTCCTAGGAAATATTTTCTGCTTTTAGTAAGTAAGAAGCACCAAACGCATCCAGCAGTGACCTACATCTTAATTTTAGCTGTCTGTTGTCCCTCTATGGCAGCTTTCTAAGTTGTAGTTCTTAACATTCTTTTATTATTTTTGAAAGCTCATATTGCTGAAAACCCACCATTTGTCTCACCTAAGGTACTTCATAGGAAAATCTAATTGCAAGTCATGGATAAAGCTTCTGCATTTTGTAATTATGGGGACAATCTGACTGAGAAAAAGGTAATCATGAATCTCCCTGTTACAAAAAAAGGGTAGTCAACATTTCTGGGACCTCAAAAAGAAAAGAAATGCACCATGATAGTAACAAAACAGCAAAATCTATGTTTCATCACTCTTATTCTTACCATTCCCTTCTTAGAAAGAAAAACTTCCGTTACAAGCAGACATCACAGTTAATAAACTCACTGAAACAAATTTATTTTATAAAGTTCTGAAATCCTCAGCCATTTAACTTTTGGCAGATTTTCATATAAATGCTTTTGTTTCTTTCAACTTTATATTTCTACAATAAAAATATCTTCTTGAATAACTTCAGAAAGTTTAATGTTTTTCCAAACAGTTTGTATCTAAACACAAAAATCTGGACAATTATTCTCAGTTATAATGCTGAAAATAGTAGTATTTTTAGGACAACAGCAAAGACTGAAAAGCTTATAAAAATGAAGATATTTATGGCATTGGAATATTTCAATTAATTAGGAATTTGTTTATTTGGCATTGCTTAAGCAATCTCCTTACCAAAGGCAAGAGCTGCCACTACAAGACCTGTTAAGAAATGGTTCACTTCACTCCTCAGTGACTTCTAAATATTTAAACACCTTTACAAGAATCACTTTAATTTAGACCTGACCAATTTTACAGAGAGGGCAGTCCATCCAAATTTGAACTAATCTAAATTGGCATCACCATAGTCTAGCTCACTAACATACAACGGCATTCTCTTGCCCACCCATTCGTTCTTTCCATTAACTGAAGTATTACAGAGGTTCTCCTTACTGATACTGGGGAATAACTATGTGAGAAAGCATGCCTATGACACATCGTTACTAATGACAATAAAATCCTTTAATTCTTAACTTTAAGGGCACCTCTTCTTATGCCTGAAGGGTTCATTTTAATGCACAATGTTATACAAACAAACTCACCATTTAGAAAATCTACAAACATGTACCTTATATATTTAGTTAGATGAGCTCCATCTTCTACTGTAGTATCAGGTGGTTCATGTAAGGTCATCAACAGTTCAACCACAATCTCTGGTAAGCTATTATGAGATAAATTGTCAATTTGCTAGAAAGAGAAAAATAGTGTTTTAATAAGAAACAAAAAAATTAGCTGAAATAATTTAACATTTCTTTTCATTCTGAGAAAACCCATTTTTTCCTGTCTGGATTCTCTATTTGTTCAATTATCCATGAGATACACTTCATTCAGAAATTAAGCCTAGTTAAGTCTTATCTATGCCAGTCACAGGTAGAACAATTTACTTTTCTACAGTATCTGGAAAAAAATGCTGTTTAATTTTACTGCTAGTTCTGAATATAGTGTGCCTCTGGGGAAGATGGCTCCTTATAAAGCATTAACAAAATACTTTAAGACGAAAACATGGCTTACTTAAACAGAAATAGAACAGGGAAACTCAGGGTTGTATAATGAATGGTAAAAAAAAAAATTACTACATTCTCAAAAGAATTTACTTCAAGTCAACTGCCTGCTTGAAAGTTTCTACTGAATAGCTACTTGAAAACCTTGGGATAAGAATTTGGCTAGTTTGCCTTTATTAAAATAAAGTTTTGTATCTATAAACTTGAACTATTTACATTTTTACAGAATATATAGAATTTTCTCTCAGGTCTCTTAAACGCCATAGAACTCAATTTACACATGTAAAACAGATACCTGTTTTCCTAAGCAGTTTTCATCCTTAAGCAAGTCGTAGACTCTAGAAGCTGTATCTCTTTCCTCTGCTACTTCACTCCTTCCATGGCTTTGATAGGCAAAATACGGGAGGATATTCACAAGTATCTTTGGAAAACAGTCTGCTAGAACCTCCCTCCAGTCTTTTTCAATCTTGTTGGCAAGTGATTTCACATCTTCAAATTGACTTCTAATCACCAGGTGGGGAACCAAAACTTTATAACAAGACCTATATGTTGTAAATAAATTTCCAGAATGTCCTTGAATTGGATTTTTTAAAGAATCTCAAGCATAATATAGCAAATACCATTCCTCTACTGCATAACTAAACTTGTAATTATTGTTTAGCTACTGCTATACAAAAAAATCTTACCAGTATAAATCTAATATGCAAGATACTGGGTTAGAAGCTCTCAATATGTTATCTTACAACAAAATTGTAATGTATTACTAAATTTAGAAATCTGAAACCTTGTGTAATAATTGTAAATAAATCTAAATAAACTGCTTTAGTACAGCAAACTTACTTGTAGAATTCCTCAAGGCTAGTATAGTTCAGAAGAACATAAGGAAAAGCAGACAGGCTATATCCACTGTCATTTATTTTCAGCCACTCCATCACCAAATAGTCTAAATGTGATGTCATGAAGTCTTCTATACTGTTATAGCCGAAAATGTCAGATACTTTTTTCAAAACCTGTGCATGAAGTAAGATTGCAAAAATAACATGCAGAGTACACGATATTATGGCAAACTAACAGTCCTACACCTCCATGTCTGCCCCCCCCAGCCTTTTAATGAATATTTGTATAACTCAGCTTCTATTTAGCAGAAGCAATTTTTTTTTAATTATTTGCATTGATGTTATCTTGAACAAGTGCAATCAAGGAACTACAACTACCCTGTATGATGTAGTATGCAAAGAAAGAACAGTAGAGACTGTGCGTAAAAACAAGAGGCAATGAATAGAAAGAAGGGATAAAAAGGAGAGAACACGTGCACTAAAAAATGTACAGGCACGAAAGGCTGCAGTGTAAACAGCAATGATTTCAGTACGCCCTTGTGAACTTCAAAATGGAAGTCCACAAGACACATACCATCTTCCAATACTTCGCATTTATTTTACATATTTTCCACGTTGGAAAACTCACTTTACTTCCAGCGGATAGAAAGATTTTTTAAGTGAGATCTGCAATCTGCAATGTATAAAAATCTGTTTGTATTTCAGATCTGTGTTTTTAACATACGAGATTTACCATTAAAATTGCCTTTTATGATTTCATTAGTTTTATGTAGGTCATTACGTATAATTGTAAATTCATTCAGATACTTAAGACCCACATTAGCCATGCTTTTACAAAATTTAACACCTTGCAATACTGACAACAGCATTTTGTACCATTCCAATTTTAACCTAACCGTAATTTATAACCTGAATATAAAATGTAGTTTTAAACTTGCCTTTTTCACAAGATGAGGTTCTAATCCATTCTCTTTCACAGACTGGCAAATAGCAAACAAAGCTTGCTTTTCACAGACAGGACTGCAGCACAGAACCATGGTTATAAGCATCAGCAAAACTGCTTTTCCGTTGCACTGTTTGTCCAAAAGATCTTCAGGACTTGTATTACCCCTGACCTTCAGTAAGAAATGATGAAGAACTCTTACAAATACTGTTAAAGCAATCTCCTAATTAATAAATGAGTATGAAGTTTAAAATTAAGTGCATTGACATAAATACTGCTGAAAATCTTGCTTTCGTTGCTTAAAAATTACCTCCCCAGCTGTCTGCTCTGCTCCTCAACCAGAAGTTACTGCCTCCAGCATGCCAGCACAGATGCCGGTACCTCATACACTCCACTCCAGTTCATGTTATAGTATCAGCAGTTTAAACAAAGGCAACACACTTAGCAGAGAAATGATGGAGGCATTGACAAGACAAGTTGTCTTTTTGCTCCTCCCTGATGCATATAGGAAAGAACTGCCTTGTAATTCAAATGCAGTTCTTCCCCTATTAAGGCATGGTGTTCACAAGTGATGAATATTGAATAAAAGTAACAAGAAACTGCAAGGAAAGGGCAGAAGCTAACAGACAACAGCAAGCTGAAGTGACAGAACAGGGAGCCAAGGCAACAGAGAAATGAGATGATATGACAAAGAGCTGGAGGTGACAGTACAGAGAGAAGAAATGAGATGACAGAGAGGTGAGGCCTCAGCAGCAAGCCCAAGCTACAAGACAGCAGGCAGAGGGAACAGAGAGAAAACGTGGCAGAGAGGTGACCTGCAGATGGACAGAAAAAAAATGGAAAATTCAGATGATGTAGATTACTTAGCATGGTAGCAAGGAACGAAGAAAAGTGAGCCACTAATACAAAAATTAAAGGTTAAAGAAATTCCACTGCACTTCCAGTTACTGCACTGAAGTAAATCTTTTCCTTCACTTGAAGTTTCTTCTGAATAGTTTAATTTTTTAAGCAAATTTTGGTCTTGTGAAAACCACTGCTCTAATACCCTTAGGAAACATGATTTTACTGAAATTTACAAATCTGTTTTTATATTATGTAAGCACATAATTTGAATTTTCATTGCCTCTTAGCCACTATTTATATGTTGTCTAGAATATTGAGGCTCCATTTTTCTTTGATTCTTAAGTGTTACAGTACTGAAACCCACAACAACAAATACTGTGATACAGAAGAGCAGTCTGGAACATACAGTGGAAAAATTTACAAACTTCTAATGCGGGCAAAACAGCGACTGACTGGATGTGTAAGGAGTTTCCTGACTACCACCTTGCTTCACCAGATTATTAGAAGCCCAGAAGAATTAAAGTTCTTGGAAAACAAAACATGGTAATTTTGAAAGTCATCTTATTCGTAAGATGAAAACTAGGCAAAACTAATGACTAGATGTTGGTACCAGATTTCTCATTCCCTCCTGAACTCTGAGATATGCATTCTCAAAGGCCTTTTGCTGGAGCTTCAAGGGAAGAGGTTTTGACATTCCAGAAGAATCTCTCTGTTTCACATCCTGAAACAAACTTCAAAAAAAAAGAACAGTAATTATTAGCATAACTCTAGTCTACAGAATTACTGCATGTTGTGCATGTGAAATAGTAAGATTCTGATTTTCTGAGTAACATTATTTTCTTCTTAACTTTCTTGTACAGAAGTCTTTCCTTCCTCTCCCTCAAACATTACCAGTAACACTAAGAATATCTGTTGAGGTGAAATGGCGGAGAATAGCCTGAAAACATACAAAAGTTTTCCAATCTCTGCCAGTGCAGGAAGCCAAACTTCAGTTGCTCATCACAATGGAATATTTCATGTCATTAAATAGTTTGGGAATATATTTACTGAACAGATGTATATGTAAAAAGTTTGTCAAAGAATTTATTTTTTGTAGAGAAAGGTTCAACCCACTTTGCTCTTTGTAACAAAAATGGGAACACCACACCACAGTGGATCAGACCAAATGTTACCCTAGCCATTTCTAAGTGACTATTAGCAGATACCTAAGAAAGATCACCATATGCTTGCCTTGTATGCACAATAATTCCTTGAATACAACATTTGACCAGAGGTGAACAAGGCAGAGTTAGAAGTGGTGACTGTATTTAGTATCCTTCAATGATTCCTTCTTTTGTGAATTTATTGCTTTTTGAACCCCTGTAAACATCCAGACAGTTGAAGGTAGCAGGATAACACTCAGGATAACTGAATGCTGTATGAAGTAAACCGTATTTTTTTTAGAATCTTGAACCTGTTGGCTTCACTTAAGGGACCCTAGTAGTCTTTACACTGGAAAAGACTGCCAATCTTCACTTTGTTCCTCTCCAGATTTTGTAGAGTTATGTTATACCTCCTGCAATTCAACTCTTTTTGTGCTGAAAGGCTCCAGTTTCTGCCATCAATAGTCATGCATAGAGTTTCATACTTTTGAACACCCCTCCTCTACTCCTATTCCAGTTCAATTACATCCTTTTTGATGTATGGGGAAAGAACTATATACAGTATTCAAAACACAAAGTCCTTTGAAAAAGCTTTTATGCTACACAATGTACCTAATCTATTTCTAGAGAATAAACAACTATTTCCTATTCAAGTTTTGCCTAATAAAGTCAGCACAAAATTTGCTATCATATATAGTTTTTTATATATACATTTTTTATCTCTCTCTCTCTCACATCACAGAATAATTGAAATGCAAAGTTTGAACACCTTATCCAAAGTAACTTGGTAGGCTTTTATATTCCATCAAGACTAAAGTCCCAGAAGTACTGAAAAGAGCATCTATACAGCAGCAGAAGTAACACCCACTGAAGTGAAATTAAGCGTTATTCTTATAAACAGAAAAAAGATCTACATTATCACCTGGTAATTGACTTTGCAGCAAGAATGCGAACTTGATGGTGACTATCTGCGAGAAAATGTGGGAAAGCGTCACTCACAGGTAGATCTTCATTTACCACATTAAGGATCGCCCACTTGCAATACGGGTCAGCCTGAGGAAAATTAATATTGTGGTTTAAAATATACAGAAGACCTACAATGGAATATACACTGATGCATGCAAAAGATCTTCAGATACTATTTTTAAGTACTCCTTAAGTATATACTTAACTTGCTAATGAATATCAGAAAATCTGGGATTACCTCAAGCAGGGCTTTCATGCAGTTTAAAAGGGCCACTCTTACTGGTGCTGTGCATTTCCCTCCTTGAGCTAAATGCCTAAAATAAGGAAGATTTGAATAAATGAAAAAGTTGCCAACAATTTTGAGAAAGAGACTAACAAGTTTGCTTCTGCTGCTCACAGTTCATTCTTTTGTGCACAACAGACACGTTTGGGACAATTTGATGTTTTTATTGATATTCTATAATTGTAAACAATATTCATTTTTTGTTGCTGAAGTTATTACTTGTTATAATTACTGATGCAATTCAGAGTACTATCAGTTTTTGTTAATACATAGAATGTAGCAGCTATTGTTCTAATACTATCTTAAGGACGATATGATTCTTTTCTACAAACACAACATGACACACACAATCTGAAATGCTGGATAAAGTTGTCATAGGATAATAACAGCAAGACACACAACATCATTACATTCTTCACACTGATAGCAAAGTTAAAAATTGTATGCCCAACAGACTTGTGCATTAAATAGATAAAACATACCAAAAGGCTCCAACAACTGTCAAAAATTGTCCTTGGGCATCCCCACTCTCTTCAGCATGTGTGTTGGACTGGGCCAACCCTACTGCTATAGGAAGCAGATTATTTAGAATTACTTCACAAACTTCTTGATCTCGACGGTATAAAGAACACACAGCACTGCAAAAGAAAGAAAGAAAAAATATCTTGAAACACTAAACAGCCCCCAAACCCTCTAGCTGTTGAACTAAAATAGCTCTAATATATGCTGCATAGTTTCTCTCTTACGAAAGAGGCTTAAGAAGCATAAGAATATCGTCTTCAGGCAAGAGGTGTTCTTCAGTAGGGAGCTCCTTCAAAAGGACCAAATACTGTGGAATAAAAAAAGAACAAACACCAAAATGGAAAATAATACATAAGAAAATAAGTAGACAAAAAGAAAAACTATAAAACATTTTCAGTAACTCTTACATGAAATCATGCAGCAAGGATACCTATTGCCAGCTCTTACATATCAGACTCTGACCACCTTTTCATGCAAACACTGTCACACAGTAATATGGCTCATTGTTTGGCAGTCAAAAATATTTCCATTGTAAACTAAACCACAGATCCTATTCTATTACAGAGCTCATTTCTAGCTATTTAACAAATAATGATAAAGGTAAGATATATATACTTCTCGACTCTTTATTCGCTGGCTTACAAATTCTAACTGCCCTTTCCCCGACCACAGCACACTTCAAAATACTAATAGTAGACATTTTAATGTCTTCTCAGGGGACTCGTGACATGAGAAAGACAAGAATATACAAATTACAAGAATATACCAATTTAAAATCAGTACAAACATAGAGGTAGACTTGCTGTAAAAAAGCCTGAAGACTCACCACGTGCAGATGCAATGGCTTAGCACTATCAAAGACAGTGCCATCAGTAAGCATTAACAGCTTCCTCCGTATATCAGAGGCTCGGAAGCTCACCGTCTGAATTTGGACTGTAGTTACACAAATACATAAGAATCTCAGAATTTCAAGGAGAAGTAAATCCTGCTTTGTCAACTGTTCTTCAGCTAATGGGCTCAAAGCACCTGAAAATAAGACTTTCATGTAAGAAATGCTTCTCCAAGGACAATTAAAAAGTTGGTAACATTTTAGGCCTTTACAAAACTAATTTAAGTTCTCAGGATAGATAGAGCACTAGCAACCTTTAAGTTTACTTATTATTGAGCAGTTACTGCATCACTAACAGCTTCTTGAGTGTTTCCCCTTCTACAAAGGCCCTCTCTAAAACAGAGGCTTTTCATTTTATGTGCCCATACATATGTCTGATTTCTCCACCAAGGTTACAATGAATCAGCAGAACCATAAGCAGCAGCTGTGGGTTTTTTGTGTTGTTAACGATAACTTCGGCTTTATTTTAAGCTATGCATTCAAAGCTTCCCCAAAATTGAAATGATAATTACTGCTATGTTAATATCCTCATTGAAATTTCAATTATAACCTAACCAAAATAGTTACAAGTGCCATTTTCAAGACACATTTAGAACCCTTGTAACTTTCTTTATTGCAAACTTTATTTATTAGAATTATTTATCAGATGGTTGGAGAAGATACTTCTAAAGACACTTGTTCAACATGACAGGAAAAACAGACCAGCTGCTGCTTGTGGCATTAATATAACACCCTGATTTCCTTCTAATTCAGTAATAAACAGAAGACATAGTCCTGATTAAAAACTAAGATACACACCATTTTAAGAAAGAATTTAAAACAAAAGAGAACATCGGTATTTGTAGCTCCTAACAGGAATGAATAGACAGATTCATGCTCCTGTCCCTCTGCAGGTCCAGAGATACAAGCAAGCTGACCTTGTCAAGAATTACTGATCAGGAAAAGGAGAAAAGTTAAATAGGACTACTTTTAAGAAAATGAAGCACAGTCTAATGACAGAGACAGGTATCCTACAGACAAACTTTCTAGTTTTCTTCTTTGCCAAAACTTCTGCTTGACTTTGAACAAGTTAGCTAGCTTCTCTGCTAGCATTTTACTATTTATAAAATAAAAAATAGACTTCCCTTTTCCAAATGATCTAGAACACTTCACTAACATCTTTAAAACACTGAAGAGGTACAAAAGAATTATTACTGTTTATAAAGTCCCTGGTTCAATCATTACCTGCTTCAACTATTAACAAAGCAGCACAATTCTGTATCTCACTGCCATTCAAGCAAAGAGCAATCTGTAAAAACAAGCTTTTGCAAATAGTTTTGGACACAGAGAAGACTTACCTGTTACATTTTGCATCTCACCAGATTCATTTGTATCACCGATGTCAGTAACTGAATGATCATCAAATAGATCATCAGCTACCTGGTTATCTACTTCCATTATACTCTCCTCAGGATCATTCCCCACTAGATCCACTTCTCCCGGTTCACTTGGTTTTCCAGTAAATGTCATCTGACAAAAACACCACATCCTTTTAAAGTTGGCTTTTAAGGATAGGATAAACACCACAGGCATAACACAAGGAAAGACACTAGTTTCCCAGTGAACTAGAATGGGTGAAGACAGTAAGGGCTACCCTGAATTCATGAATTTCATCTTTTGTGATAAATCTGTCTTCTACACATGAGAATTGTTTGATTTGAACTATTCTCTTTAGGACACAAGCTTCCTAAGACAGATACTGGTCTCTGTGTTTTAGATGGTGCCAAGGACATTGTTAGTATTTGAAAAGCAATTCTCTCTACACGACTCACAAACTTCTCACTATACTTCACAATTACAGAGAAGTGAAAAGCAAGTTAACAGAAGGTAAGACTCTCAGCTTCTCCTCACCTGAAAAAACAAAGGATTTTGCCTACCTAGACCTGACTACATGACAATGTGCCAAAAAGAGAAGTTTCAAGACTTGTGCTAAACACAGAGATGTGCCAGCCTATCACTTTTCTCAGCGAGTCGTTTACAGTTAGAGGATTTAATAACTGTATAATAAACACCTTTAAAGTGTTTTAAGGCACGTAAGTCCATCATACTACAAAATAAAAAGAGCTTTTAAAACTTTACAAGTACATTGAAGTTAAATGTCATGTGTTATAGAAATTCTTGCTGTGGCCTAAGATCTATATTTACTTTTACTCTAATACACTATTAAAAAAATTCCAAAATTAACATCATTTGTTTTTTAATGTGAGCCGGCATGCTAACCTTGATCAAATGTTATCCATCTGCTTTCATTTTTCCCCTATGCCTGTGTTTAAATGCTAAACAGAAAATTTTCAAGTTAGGAATTCTCTTTAAAACTCAATGAGGATATCTGCATCACATTTGGTTTGCCTCCACATTATTACACTGTAAAAACAATCCTCTCATAAAGGAGCACTGCATTTAGCAACATACAGAATATACTTACCAGAATTTTGCAAATATCTACAAGATCATTCATAAATTTTGATGTTAACAAACGCAGGAATATATTAGACAGCATCTTATTAGCACTGTTCTGTAAGAAAGAAAGATGTACAGATAGCTTAATTCATTTTTTTGAAGTACCCATATGTAAGATACTCAACGTTGTGATCTCATTAACAAAGAAAAAAATATAAATTCCTTTATAAACTTTACCTTGGTACAATTGCATAAACATTTTGTACACTGCATTATCAAAGTCCTCAGTGAGTTGATCTGGGCATCTTCATTTAGTTTGTTTTTAGACTGAGAAATGCTTTCTCCAGCATAATGAATGAGAGACTAGTAAAAATACAACACCGTTAAAATACGTCAATTAAATTCCTTTATATATTGGCACATATGCAGCACACAGAGATAAAAGGACATGATTCTCATTCATACATTCTCATTCACACAGCTTTGATATTTATAGCATGCATCAATGAGTTTGGTCTTCTTTTTTTTCTTTGATTTTTGTTTCACTCATTCTGCTCCAGAAGTGACAAAAAGATGGCCCAGACCTGCCTGAAACATTGATATTTTCATCACAAAAGAAAAATACAGCATCTCCCCATAATGTGTATGTTTTGGGTATCCATATTTAAACAGGAAACCACCTCAGACAGTAGTAGTAGTAATAATAATAATAGTAGCTGTCTTCATACTGGTTTAAACCATCAAATGATCTTAACAAATTCCTGCATAAAATACCTATAAATGAAAGGACTTGTTATCCTCTAAGTAGTCCTTCGTCCACATGTCCATGATCATTTTGTGACTCAGAAATGTATCAATATTTAGAATACTCTCCATTGCAAAACTGATGCATTGGTGTACTGACAGAATTTCAGTGACTCCTCTCTTTCAGCAGCAATAACATATTTAAACCTCTCTCAACTGCCTTTTTTTTAAGCAGAAACTAGTGGAAATAGTCATGCTCTGCAAATGTGTCAATATGAATAGAATTTTAAAAATTATTTTGTATTTAATGGTTCATTTCATTTTTAATACCTCCCAAACAGACTGCTGCTTACCTTAGCGTTCTGGAACAACTCTGATTTACAGGCATCCTCTTCTTTAAATACACCAGCATAGCAATAGCAACCAAGAACACCAATCACAAGACTGACACATCTGACAAGATGCTCTGCAGCAACCTTAGACTAAATCAAATACACAGTATAAATACAAGTGGTTTATCATTAAACCTTTTCACCAAAATACAGAATTCTTTAGACTCTTTTTAAACACTTTTATATACACATTTCACCAAAATTAATGAAGATTTGCATCCTAGTGTTCTGCACTGCAGTTGCCTCAGCTCTCTAACATGTCCTTTTGGCTCTCCATGTTATAATGCTTCTCTGCATGTCCCATGACCCTTACGTTTCCTTCCTTCACAAAACTTCAAATTCTCCCTCTCCTGTAGATTCCATCACAGCAATACTTCTGGCTCTTCCCACATGCTGTTTAACTATTTTACCTCCTGCCAGGACAAGAGACAGTATGAGCTAGTCAGGAACTACATCACATTCCTACTTCTGTCTCTTCCAATCTTAGTAAATTCATAAGTTGCTCCTTAGGAGCTACTGTGTCAACAAACAAATGGTACAGATGGTTGTAAATGCATGCAAGCTTACTGCAGGAGTACTCCAAAGATCCCTTTTCACCTGTCTAAATTATATGGATCAAAGGAGGAGAAAGCGCAGACAAATAATTATCTGTCTAACTTTCTCAGGAAGGGAGAGCAAAAGGATTGGTATCATATTCTTGAAGAGCAAGTATATAAATATGTATACATGCCACTGTTACAAATGCAAAACCAGGGATAAGTTTTATAGCTCCCAGTTGCCAGTACCTTGTTTCAAACTTTGGTACTGCCTCTTTTGGCTCACCAAATATTACAGGACCTTAGCAGTGAATTGCAAAGAACGCACACCACTACATTAAAACCAAGGCTAGCCTGTCAAAGGACTCGAAGTTTAAAAAGCCTGCTGCTTTTGTTTTCACAAACTTTTTACCATTATGTGGTAGCTCTTCCTTTACAACTCACGATTTTTCTCCAAAGGAGAGAATCTGTGGTGTTTCAACAAGTGGAAGATACAAATAGGATCACAGGATGATTCAGGCTGGAAGGGATCTCAGCACGTCTCTAGTCCAACCTCCTGCTCATAGCAGGGTCAGCTCTGAGATCAGACCAGGTTACTCAAGGCTTGACCCAGTCAGGGCTTGAAAACCTCCAAGGATGAAGACTGCACAACTTCTCAGGCAGGACAGCCTGTGCCACTGCCTGACTGTCTTCCTGTAGATAGAATTTTCCTTGTATTCAGTGTGAACTTCTCTTTACCTTGCCTGCTGTCTCTCATCTTTTCAGGACATGGTTTAGTAGGCATGGCGGTGTTGGGTTGACGGTTGGACTTGATCTTAGAGGTCTTCTCCAACCATAATGATTCTGTGATTCTACGGTCTTCCTGCAATACACCACTGTGAAGAGCCTGTCTCTGTGTTCTAGACAATCTTACTGGCACTGGCAGGCTCCCCCAAAGTCACCTCTGCTCCAGACCGAACAAGTCCAGTTTCCTCCGTGTCTCCTCACAGGTAAAGTGCTGGAGCCCCCACCACCTCAGTGGCCTCCACTAAATGCACTAAATGTCTGTCTTGTACTGGGAGGCCCAAAACTGGATGCAGTGTTTCAGACGCTGTCTGAGTAGAGCGGGATAATCAGTTCCCTTGAGCACTGGCTGTGCCCTTGTTAATATAGCCTGAATTTGCAGCTTTCTTTACAATTAATCCTTTATACAGCTGCCTCTTTTTACAAAACCTAACTATTTGAGACCTCTAAGCCTCAGGCTATCTTGCCTGAAAACTGGCAAGAGCTTAAAGCATTACAGGGGCACGGAAGTTGAAACCAACATCACAAAAAAGCAGGGTAACAGTGACTTCTCTGGCAACTTTGCACACACTTCCATTTCTATACAGCTTCTACTTATTCCCACATACTTAGGAAAACTATGGGTATTTTGCAAATGATGTAAAGAAATACAGACTTCTCTATCTCATATTACTGAATATTGTTTTTAAAATGCTTGTGGTTCATTTTTAGCAGCAAAAGGAATGAAGATCTATATATTTTGCCTTGAAAATATATTGTTTGGGAGCACAAATATGAGTAATTTCTAACTTACCTTAGGAGCATAGCTGCCTGAAAGCTTTTCTGACATTGCTAAAAGACAATGCTCCAGTGTTTCCCTAAGATTTTGGTCGATGGCAAGTCTTGAACCAGTCACATTTTTATCTGCAACATTTGCTGCAAAGTTAGTGAAAATATCCATTTCATCAAATGTTGTCTGCAGATACAGCTCTTCAGCATCAGAAAAACTGCTTTCTTCTTTCTTCTGCAAGTGCTGCACACTTGAAGAAGAGACATCATTTTTACTTCAGCAGCCAGTATACAACTTCCAAGTCTTTAGAAATATCAGTTAAATGCAAGAAATAAACAAAAGCAAAATAAAATATTTTATCCTTTTGTGCTTCCAAACTCTGGTTGATTTTTAATTTCTGAGGTGACTTCCATTGTGGAATGGATACTATCATTTTAGCTCTGTCTGAAGAAACTGCAAGGAAAAATGAAGCCTGCACACACATCATACATTCTACTGTAGTTCATATAGCAGCATCTGTTTTGTGTTAAGATGGCTGACCTCAACCTACTTTACACAATTGAATTCACAAAACCCCTGGAACTAGTATTTTTAAATTCTAGCAGGAAAGTCCTATCTTCTATCAGAACAAGTTATACACATTTTAGTTTCATTAAGAGGAAACTGAATATAGACCAAGGGCTTGAACATATGCATCAGTGAAAGATGCAACAGCCAACTTTCTACTCAGCACCTATCTTCAAGAAAACTCTTAAGTTATATGCTTCTTTTAGAATGGAAGGTAATGTTGAAAAGCATGAATACATATTTGTATAAAGTTACAAATTATTCAAAAATATTACTGTAATGAGTTAGAAATACCTAATGTACTTACGGATAAAGCGCCAAATATTTAACTGTATTCTTGAAGAGAGATGATACACATATTCCTTATAAGGTATTTTGTTCAGTACCTGGAGCTTTGATTCTGTCAGCAAGAGACTATTTTAATGTCTGCTTAAAGCATCTTAACAAATTGCAAAAGTGCTATTAATTTTATGGGGTCTGAAAGATGTACAGAAAGATGTGAAAGAGCTTGAGGAATTATGCATTTCATTATCTCTGCTTGCTAAAATGACAAATATAAGAAGCTGAAGTATCTATAATGATTGATTTAAAAACATACCATTTAGCATCATTTTGGAAAAAAATCATGGCAGCTCTACAGTTCTTCATTGTAAGGCTCACAAGAATTTTTTGTAATGTAAGATGAGGAAAGTCACTGTAAAAAAAGAAAATTGTTTTGTATTTTCTTGCAATCAGACAAGCTCTTGGGATTCCAGATTAACAGCCTATCTTCAAGGAAGCTTAAGTTTTCCCTTAAGATTTCTAACATAGCTCATGCATCTGGCTTGACCTGCTATTTACAAACAGAGAAGGACGGGTGGGAGATGTGGCAGTGAGAGGCTGTCCTGGGCTTAGCAACCATGAAATGACAGAGTTCTCGATCCTTGGTGAAGTAAGTAAGGGGGGCAGCAAAACCACTACCATGAACTTCGGGAGGTCAGACTTTGGCCTGTTCAGGACACTGGTTGACAGAGTCCCTTGGGGGGCAGTCCTGAAAGGCAAAGGTTTCCAGGAAGGCTGGACATTTGTCAAGAAGGAAGTCTTAAAGGCACAGTAGCAGGCTGTCCCCATGTGCCGTATAAGACAAACCGGCAGGGAAGACAACCGGCTGGGAAGACAACCAGCCTGGCAGAACAGGGAGCTTTTGCTGGGACTTGGGGAAAAAAGGGGAGTTTACCACTTTTGGAAGAAGGGGCAGGCAACTCAAGAAGAGTACAGGGACCTCGTTAGGTCATGCAGAGAGGAAATTAGAAAAGCAAAAGCCCAGCTAGAACTCAACCTGGCCACTGCTGTAAGAGATAATAAAAAATGTTTTTGCAAATGCATTAGCAAAAAAACAGCCAAGGAGAGTCTCCATCCTTTATTGGATGTAGGGGGGAACACTGCCACCAAGGATGAGGAAAAGACTGAGGTACTTAATACCTTCTTTGCCTCAGTCTTTAATAGTCAGACCAATTATCCCCAGGGTATTCAGCCCCTTGAGCCGGAAGACAGGGATAGAGTGGAATAAACCCCCATAATCCAGGAGAAAGAAATTTACAAACAGCTACGCCACCTGGATACTCACAACTCTATGGGGCCAGATGGGATCTACCCAAGAGTACTAAGGGAGCTGGCAGAGAAGCTTGCCAAGCCACTCTCCATCATTTATCACCAGTTGTGGTTAATAGGGGAGGTCCCAGACAACTGGAAGCTTGCTAATGTGATTTGGGAACCACAGGCCTGTCAGCCTGACTTTGGTACTGCGTAAGATTATAGAGCAGTTCATCTTGAGTGTGCTCACCAAGCATGTGCAGGACAACCAGGGGATCAGGCTCAGCCAGCATGGGTTCATGAAAGGCAGGTCCTGCTTGACCAACCTGATCTTCTATGACCAGGTGACCCACGTAGTGGATGAGGGAAAGGCTGTGGGGGTTATTTACCTGGACTTTAGTAAAGCCTTTGACATTGTCTCGCACAGCATTCTCCTGGAGAAGCTGGCGGCTCATGGCTTAGACAGGCGTACCCTTCACTGGGTAAAAAAATGGCTGGATGGCCGAGCACAGAGAGCTGTGGTGAATGGAATTAAATCCAGTTGGTGGCCGGTCACAAGTGGTGTTCCCCAGGGCTCAGTGCTGGGGCCAGTCTTGTTTAATATCTTTCTCAATGACCTGGAGGGAGGGATCGAGTGCACCCTCAGTTAAGTTTGCTGAAGACACCAAATTGGGCGGGAGTGTCGATCTGCTTGAGGGGAGGAAGGCTCTACAGAGGGATCTGGACAGTCTGGATCCATGGGCCAAAGCCAACTGTATGAGGTTCAATAAGGCCAAGTGCCAGTTCCTGCACTTGGGTCACGATAACCCCATGCAACGCTACAGGCATGGGGAAGAGTGGCTGGAAAGCTGCCTGGTGGAAAAGGACGTGGGGGTGCTAGCTGACAGCTGGATGAATATGTGCCCAGGTGGCCAAGAAGGCCAATGGCAGCCTGCTTGTATCAGAAATAGTGTGACTAGCAGGACTAGGGAATTGACCATGCCCCTTGTATTCGGCACTGGTGAGGCCACACCTCAAATACTGTGTTCAGTTCTGGGCCCCTCACTATCAGAAGGACACTGAGGTGCTGGAACATGTCCAGAGAAGGGCAATGAAGCTGGTGAGGGGTCTGGAGTACAAATCTTATGAGGAGTGGCTGAGGGAACTGGGGTTGTTTAGCCTGGAGAAGAGGAGGCTGAGGGGAGACCTTATCGCCCTCTACAACTGCCTGAAAGGAGGCTGTAGTGAGGTGAGGGTTGGTCTCTTCTCCCAAGTAACTAGCAATAGGATGAGAGGAAACAGCCTCAGGTAGCGCCAGGGGAGGTTTTGATTGGATATTAGGAAAAAGTTCTTTACTGAAAAATTGGTCAAACAGTGGAACAGTCTGCCCAGAGAGGTGGTGGAGTCACCATCCCTGGAGGTGTTCAAAAAATGTGTAGACGTGGCACTTCAGGACATGGTTTAATAGGCATGGTGGTGTTGGGTTGATGGTTGGACTTTATGATCTTAGAGGTGTTTTCCAACCTTAATGATTCTATCTGTTATGCTATGGACAGATAACTAAATTATGTCCCCAGAATGACATTCTATAGCAAGCTTAAAACCCCCATAAACTCTACAAAAGCATTAACATAATACAATTCTGCAAATCCACTTTTCCCTGTGCAGTGTTCTGTGTTATAAGGTGAACTTACATATAAAAATACGCCACAAAGACTTTACCTGCAGAGCACAGGAGGCAACTCTGCACATTCTTCCATTTCTTCCTCCAAATAGCAGGATAGTACCCATTTCATTATTGCCTCCTTTAACACAGAATCCAGATTCCTTTCACAATTATTCTGTTCCATTCCTACATCCAAATTTTCTGGCACTGAATAGGCAGACATCACTAATGATAAACAACATACAGCAGAACTGTAATAAAAATGGAACACAGCATTTATGAGAAACAACGTGGTGTTTGTTGATCAGCGCTCTAAAGCAAGGTTGGTATTTCTGCATGCTCAGGGAGCATCAAGTACATGATCAAGTTAATAAGCACGCATACTGGAAAACTCTTTATTAGAATCTTTGCATTTTCAACAGTCACATTTTGGCTATTACAGACACTTCCTGTCTATTTTAAAGACTGTTTCAGAATATTCATTTCAGAATCAAAATATATTTAGAAGACAATAGACTTTTTAACTTTAAAAAAATCAACATCTCTTTCAGTCAGATTTAAAATTTTTAGTCCATTTTACATTTTTAGTCAATTTATAAATTTGAAGATGCTTGCCTCTTCTGCCTCTGCTTTCAGACTTATGTATTTATGCCCGTTTCAAATGTTCAAAACACAAACGTGGGCAGGTCTTAACTACAAATACAGCCACAACAACAATATTATTTTGAATAATGCAGTGGTTTTGGTTGTACAGTAAAGAGCAATGTGAATCAGACACAAAATATTATCCTTGCTACCCATTTTACCTTGAAGGCTTGCATGCAGGTCCTGAAAAGATCTTCCAGAGTTCTTTATCTGTTACAACAAGGTTTCCTTGAATCATAGCTCCAAGTAACCCGAAGCTCTCCACTTCAATTTGCTGGAAACTTATGCTACGAATGGTAAGAGACCAAATCTTTGCCCAGGTTCTCTGGAGCTCCACTTTGTGGGTGCTTTTCAAATCAGTTTTCTGGTTTTGACACAAAGCTAACTCTGTAAGACACTTCAGCACATATGGAGTCCTTTCTCCTCGGCGCTGCTGAGGCAGTAACTGGTGAAGTACATTGAGTAAGGGAGGTAGCTCACCCTTAGGAAGACTCATGGGATACTTTGATATTAATTGAGCTGTAATCTGTAACCTTGAAAACACAAAGTGAACCAATTAATATCAAACATACATAAATTTGTCTTCAAAAGTAAATGAACAAAGCATTCTCTGATTGTCATTTCTCATTTATACTTTCCAGCATTGAGCTGATTTGTTTACTATTAAAGGTTAAAGATTCAGTATTTCCACTGCTTTTACTTGTGAAGTCTGCTCGTCTAGCCTCACTAACAGCATCAGTGTCTCACAAGCTGACTTCACTGATTTCTAATTTCTTACAAGCTAAGTTCACTGATTTCTGACCACAGGGGAAGAAAATTTCAGGAAAAAAGAAATGGGTTTGTCCTTCTTCTGGACTAGCCTGTTATATGCTCTGACCCAGGGAGTAACCTCAAGGGTGAAATTACATAAACAGGAAACACTACAACATCTCTGCAGATAAGAAAAATAAAATTTATCAAATGAACAAAATGTTAAGCTGGTGATAGTAAGTTGGAAAGGTGTTGCTCATAGCACTGGTTGCAACTCTACTCAAATCAGTAAATTACAGTACTCACAGTATTTCTTGGAGATTGCCACCTCCACACAAAATGGCATGTTAACTTCTCAACTGGTTCCTAAATAGCCATTTTGACTCAATACTGCAAGCAATAAACACATACACACACACACACAAACCTGCCACCCCAGCTCAGGACCCAATTCACAAGCAGCTACACTGTTCCGGTATCTTACACAGCAGTTTCCAAGAAAAGTCAGAAAGACAGAGAAGAATAGGAACAGCAAAAAATATCCAGTGCAATCTATTTCAGTTAAAAAGTCAACATTCTTGGACGTAGCTGCAACTGGTAAATTCTGGAAAAGTCTAGCTGTGGTCTTTTAACAACTTGACTCCCTGCTACTCCCTCCGGTGCTGTGAGAATCTAAGCTTAGATACATAATTACAGCATGTGCAGACACCTAATGTGAAAGCACAATGTATTTAGAACACTTAAATGTAAAAAGATGTCTGTAGTGATACTGTTTCATGTAAAGATGTTATTACCAAGGTATGACATCAAAATCCTTCTGGGATCTTTGCAGGTTGTCTCGAATTACCTCCCAGCCTAGTTCAATCCTCCTGCGCTTGCTTACTACTGTTTCATCACTGGACTCTCTTTGTGAAACGGCATACGACTGGGTAATTTCCAGAACTTTGGTATCCTCTGTAAAAACCTTTTATAAAGAGAAATTTAAAAGTATGCAAATAAAAAAAAGTAGTATTCACAGGAAAACTGAAATGTCAAACTAAACTGGCCCATTTTTTACTGTGTATAAAGCCCCTTAAGAGGCAACCAGAACTATTATTTACCATTCTTTACTATAACCGAACCTCTGCTTATAGTCTAATAAGCAACACTAGTGAAACCTAGTATAATTCTGGAGTCCGCACATTTCTAAACTGCACAAAAATTAACAACTAAACACAACAGAACACAGACAAAAGGTACTAACATTTCAGTAAATGATTTTGAGGAAATGCTAAAGCCGTATTACTTTAAAAAGCAAAACATACAACACAGTAAACAGTCAACTTCATATTCAAATAAAAATGTTACCTGATGACAAATATCAGCCATTAACTCAATCAAATTTTCCTTTACAGCAATATTACGTGAGCCTGAAGAATACTTTCCTCTGCTACTGATGAGATCTATTTCATTCACTAGCAAATCATATAGGTTATGTAAGATACTTCGCCATTTTGGTGAGTCATATGCACCTGTACATGCAAAAACAATTAACAGATAACATGTACCACCCATTTGATACAATATGTAAACCTACCTAGACCACACAAAATACAGCCAAAATCAAGAGTAAAGCATGCAAAGCTTAACAAATGCAGGTCTGCAAAACAAGTCTTATAACAGAAAACAAATAAAGTAAAAATGTAAAAAAAGTTAAGAGTGAATTTAATCAGCATATACAAGTAATTAGGGTAGGAATGAATTTCTAATACACAATTCTTTAACTAACTGGAAAGACTACAATGAAATGCAATGGATAAATCTGGACTGATTATAAACCCTTTGCCATTTGTATATGAAGTAAAAAAAAAAAAAATCTTTTTAAAAAAACAATGCTATAACTGAAATAGGCCATGACAGACAAACACAATTACTGAGTGTTTTTCTCTGACCAGTTTTATACAGTAAGTCAGACTTAGACCACAGAAGTAACTTCTGGGCTTAAGCAAACCTGGTAAGATATGAACACATGTAGCAATCTAAACTCAATCTAAACTGTTATTTCCTTTCCCCAAAGATTTTGTGTTTTGATTTAGTAATTAAAATTACCTTTTGAGAAAAAAAGATGAACCTTTACAAGACTTAATACAATTAATATTCTCTTAGTGCATACAATTTGAAAATTTATTTTCACTTTCACTCAGTATTAACCTATAGCATAAAACTACCAACAAGTAATCATCACTCCCATTAATGTTTCCAAGACTCCGCACCAAAATTCAAAAAGTTACACAAATTCACAATAACTAGAACAATCACAAGCAGTGATAGAAAAAAAACAGGGAGCTT
The DNA here is from genome assembly GCF_000687185.1 of Egretta garzetta. Taxonomy (NCBI): domain Eukaryota; kingdom Metazoa; phylum Chordata; class Aves; order Pelecaniformes; family Ardeidae; genus Egretta; species Egretta garzetta. The sequence goes on along the minus strand of NW_009260395.1, from coordinate 1,580,076 downwards.
TTTATTGTACCTTTTCCCTGAGTTTCTGCACCCTTTGGATGATGAATATGAACTTGGAGACGAAATAACTCAATTATTGATTCCTTCAGGGAATTCTTTGACCTATACTGAGTCCATATATAAAGCACTGTAGGCAAAATTTCTTCCCCTGCTTTACAAATCCGTATGCGACAGTTGCCAGCAAACTTATTGAAGAAGATATTAATTGCTCCAATAATATGATCCAGGCCTGCAGTATTCTTCTCCTGCCTGCAACATAAACCAAACACTGAAAATTCCAGAAGAAAGAATCTTATTTCTTTTTACAGGAATTGTTTAAATGCAAATACTAGCAACTAACTGTATTCAGAATATTATTTGTCTATCAAATGCAGAAGTTATTAATATTTTAAATAATTTATTAAATCGGTGTTCAAAGACAGAACAAAATATGTCTAAAGAAGTATTACTTGCTATTACTCAAATCTAATCCAAAACAGTTGTTATTCTCTAAAAGGAGGTGTTAGTATACAAAAGGAGCACTTGCAACATACCTTGCACACTGCATTGCTTTTGAAAAGAAGATAAACATATCAGAACTCAACCCATCAGTTTGGAAGCAGTACCCCCGCATAAGTGTATGAATTATCCTAGCCACCAAGACTCTATTAATCTTCCCAGAAGGTCTGAGGTATAATTGGCCATACAGGATCAGCAACTCTGTAATTTATTAAAAAAAAGTATGCATGATATAGTGTGTGTATATATGTTGTAAATATACAAATATATATATAAAAGCGTACATATTACAGTGGATTACATAAAAAATGCTTGAAGCAAAACATTGCATTAAATATACAGAAAGCACCATTCTGAATTCAGCTGCGTGTCATTATTCACAAAAGTTAACTGGGGAAAAAAAGTGAAACATGCTTTTGTCTGCACTGGAAGTAGTTATATTCATTCTGCACTGGGATATAATCTGCTTTGTGTTACACTGAGCAAAGCAGCTACACCCATGTGATCAACTTTCACAACTACTTCCACACTCATCTTTTCTACATTGATTGCTCAGCACAGTGGGCTCCATTTGTTGCAGAATACACAATAAAAGTACTCAGAAACAATTTACAGCCACGCATACATTGAACACAATCTGGTGCAGCAGGCACAGGTAACAGATGAGAACAGTTGGTACTGAGGCTGCCCATATTTCCATTACATGCAGTTCAGCTTGTTCACTCCAGCCTGCAGACCAACACATCCATGCCTTGCATTCATTTACAAGTTTTCTGAAGGAAAGGTCCCTTTCTCTTGCTGCTCTTTCATTTATGCCACCTACAAGTGACATGACACTGTCCCTCAGTCCACCAATGGACAACATCCATTGCAAAGAACCACAGCGGGAAGAAATACTGATTCAGTCTTAGGACCTCAGCAGCTATTCTGGGACACCACTTTGAAGGAATGGACATCCACCTCTGAGGCCTCCTTTTCTCTAAGAGAAAATATATAGGTAAAATGATATTTTGGGAATCCCAGCCATTATGACTACGTTGCTCACAGTCAACCAAGCACAAGCTCAGAGCAGCTGTATCATATAGTCCTTGGGATGCAGAATGACCAGTTACTTTACTTCTGCTCTGTAGAGTGACTATGACCTAGAAGAGCCTAACAACGGGTCAGTAGCTCATCGGTTTGGGGGAAGTTGTCCAGACAGTCCGGACCCAGGCCTCTGAGGCACTTTTTCACAATCTCTTCTTTTGAATATTCTGCATGGGTGACATTGATGGCATCACCCAGGGCCTTGAGTTCTGGATTCCTGTATTGTGGAAAAGCCAGCTTGGGACAACTATAAATAAATAAACTGCAATGCTACTGCTTCATTGTTGCGCAGGCCTTGGTAGATTTATGGACATATGGACATTTTAGACTCCAGCACGACTCCTTCACCAAGTCTTTTGTAACTCTGGCCTCAGATTCAATAGACATACTAGCACCTTCTTTCCAACCAGGGATAGGGTCATCTGCAGAACTCAGGTGACACTCTGAATCATGGGAATCAGAAACAGTTCATACTCCTGTATTATTGGATCACAAAATTTTAACTTTGTGACAACAGTGCCCAAGCCTGGTTTAACGGTGTCCCTTCTGCATAAAGGGTGGAAGTGGGATGTGCATCAGTGACCTCCGAACACCCGCAAAATACTGGTCCTGACACAACTGCAAGTGGAATGCCTGCAACAGCATGGGGACCAGATCGGGGGTGAAGAGGCAGGGGAAAGAAGCTGCTGTGGCATCCTCCCCTTCAGAAGAATATGCTGAAGAAAGAGAAGCAATTCTCTTGGTCCTTGAATATATGTGACAATGCATGTTTCTGTTGTTTATTGCCATCCTTCCCACTGTTCTTAGGGTATCAAGGACACAGTTTTCTGTAGGTGGCAGTAATACTGGGATAGATCCAGTTCTGCTGTAATTCCTAGAGCAGATGGGTGAAATCAAGGTCTGAAAACCCTAAAATGTGCTAACTTCAGTACCAGAGGGTGGCACAGCAAATAGAGCATCTGGGCATTTAATTAAGGAAGACACAGACACCAAGCTGAGTGGTGCAGCTGACACACCAGAAGGACGGGATGTCATCCAGAGAGACCTGGACAGGCTGGAGAGGTGGGCCTGTGTGAACCTCATGAGGTTCAACAACCAAGTACAA
>NW_009260395.1:1568179-1576531 GCF_000687185.1 Egretta garzetta | reverse complement strand
CAGGTTGGACGGGGCTCTGAGCAACCTGATCTAGTTAGCGGTGTCCCTGCTCCTGTAGGGGGGTTGGACTAGATGACCTCTAGGGGTTCCTTCCAACCCAAAACATTCTATGATGATTCTATGATGATTCTATGATGATGATGAATTTGTTGCGCAACAAGAGCCGGAAGAGGCCTCCTTGGCAGTACCAATTCCTCCTTGGTTTGGTGGGTGGTGTTTACTGGAAGATGGAATCTGCAGCTGCTTTGAGTGCCTGAGGGTGTACTGGATGAGTTCTTTGAGGACTAATGGACTGTCTCATCCATTTTTCCTGTGAGTGTGCTCTGAACAAAGCAGCTGCCTTCCTAGATTAAGGAATAGTTTAGGCTTGCAGCCTGTGGAGATCACACAAACTGCCCACATCAGTAACGAGAATTTATGCTGATGCAAAAGCTTACTTACGTCTATCTCATACTGGATGATGGCTTGGCATGCCACGATCTTTGTGTACCCTTAGAAACAACAGCCTATCAGCAAGTGGAATGGAACATCCTTTTAATCCTAATTATAGACTACTCAATGAGTAAGAGTGCTTCTCAACTCTACGTATTATATTCTTATGATCTACCAGTGCTGTGAAATAAAAGTCACAGTTTAGCACCACACAGAGTCTCTGCATTGGAACACTCATGACCAGCCAGAGGTTTAAGGAGCAAGGCTGCTCCCCCGTAGTAGACACAGCACAGCTGAACAGCCTTGTCACATGGACGTGTGCCGTGTCACCGCAACTGTCTGCTACCTCACTCAACAACAAACATGCCAGGTTAATGGAAACCTTTCAACTTACTGTTGTGGTTTAGCTCAGGACAGACTAAACACACACATTAATTACCACACAGTAATTTGTGCATGTATTGCCTCTGAGAAACTACAAACAGAACACTACGAAGTTGCAGAAAATGGTTCTCTCTCCTTCCCCTCTCCTTGCAGGCCCCTCACTACAAGAAAGATGTTGCATTGCTGGAACATGTCCAGAGGAAAGCTACAAAGCTGGTGAGGGGTCTGGAGCACAAGTCTTATGAGAAGCGGCTGAGGGAACTGGGGTTGTTTAGCCTGGAGAAGAGGAGGCTGAGGGGAGACCTGATCGCCCTCTACAACTGCCTGACAGGAGGCTGTAGTGAGGTGGGGGTCGGTCTCTTCTCCCTGGTAATGGGCCATAGGACAAGGGGAAATGGTCTGAAGTGGTGCTAGGGCAGGTTTAGGGTAGACATTAGGATTAATTTTTTCAATGAAAGGGTTGTCAAGCATTGGAACAGGCTGCCCAGAGAAGTGGTCGAGTCCCCATCCCTGGAGGTATTTAAAAGATGGGTAGACAAGGTGCTTAGGGACATGGTTTAGTGGTGGAATGGCAGGGTTAGGTTAACAGTTGGACTTGATGATCTTAAAGGTCTTTTCCAACCTAAACGGTTCTATGATTCTATAATTCTAGAAGAGCAGTGCTTGTCAAAGTATGTCACGTAGATGATCACCAGGAGGCGGATCAGGCTGCTAAGATTGAAGTGGCTCAGGTGGATCTGGACTGGCAACGTAAGGGTGAATTGTTTCTAGCTCGGTGGGCCCATGACACCTCAGGCCATCAAGGAAGAGATGCAACATACAGATGGGCTCACGATCGAGGGGCGGACTTGACCATGGACACTATTGCACAGGTTATCCATGAATGTGAAACATGCAGTGCGATCAAACAAGCCAAGCAGTTAAAGCCTCTCTGGTATGGAGGGCGATGGCTGTAATGTAAGTATGGAGAGGCCTGGCAGATTGCTTATATGACCCTCCCACAAACCCACCAAGGCAAGCGCCACTGAATGGCTGGAAACATACCCTGTGCTCCATGCCACCACCCGGAACACTATCCTGGGCCTTGAAAAGCAAGTCCTATGGTGACATGGCAACCCAGAAAGAATTGAGTCAGACAAAGGGACTCAATTTCTGAAACAATGTGATAGATGCCTGGGGCCAAAGAGCATGGCACTGAGTGGGTATATCATATCCCCTGTCATGTACCAGCCTCTGGGAAAACTGAACGATACAATGAACTGTTAAAGATTACATTGAGAGCAATGGGTGGTGGGACACTCAAATATTGGGATACACATTTAGCAAAGGCCACCTGATTAGTCAGCACTAGAGGATCTGCCAACCAAGCTGGCCCTGCCCAATCAAGCCTTTTACGTACTGTAGAAAGGGATAAAGTCCCTGTAGTGCACGTAAAAAATATGCTGGGGAAGACAGTCTGGGCTACTCCTGCCTCAGGTAAAGAAAAACCCATCCGTGGGATTGCTTTTGCTCAAGGACCTGGGTGCACTTTGTGGGTGATGCAAAAGGATGGGGAAGTCCAATGTGTACCTCAAGGGGATTTGATTCTTGGTGAAAATAGCCAGTGAACTGAATGGTATGATATTAATTGCCGTATAATACTGTATGTCATCACTTTTACAGTTGCTATATGTCATACCAATGGTATTACAGTAATAATCATCCAGATTAATGAAGAATGAATTTTGATGAAACCAAGAAAGTACAGCAGTGATGGAACCAGAACTGGTTTCAACGTCCAACAATCCAACACCACACACCATCTCTCCTGCCCTGAAGGACTGATATGACAGATGGAGCCCAAAGTCATGGGACTAAATTAAACCAACGGACATTTTAGAGGGATGGCCCATAGACTGAGGGAATTATATCTCTCTGTGTGTGTGTGTGTGTATATATATATATATATATATATATATAGACAGGGAAAGTGGTGGTGATTAATCGGAACGTATTGGAAAGGGTAGGACCTAGGCATGACAAAGATGGTATAGAATAAGGGGTGAATACTGTCCTGGTTTTGGTTGGGATAGAGTTAATTTTCTTCCTAGTAGCTGGCATAGTGCTGTGTTTTGGATTGAATATGAGAAGAATGTTGATAACTCACTGTTGTTTCAGTTGTTGCTAAGCAGTGCTTACACCAGTCATGGACTTTTTCAGCTTCCTGCCAGGCACACAAGAAGCTGGGAAGGGGCACAGCCAGGACAGCTGACCCCAACTGGCCGAAGGGGTATCCCAGACCATATGACACCATGCACAGTATAGAAACTGGGGGGAGTTGGCTGGGGGGCAGCAATCGCTGCTCAGGGACGGGCTGGGCATCGGTCGGTAGGTGGTGAGCAGCTGTACCACTTGTTTTTCCTGCGTTCTGTTTCTCTCTCTCCTGTAGTTTTCCTTTTCATTAAAATGTATTATTATTATTATTTTATTTCAATTATTAAACTGCTCTTATCTCAACCATCAGTTTTCTTACTTTTGTTCTTCCGATTCTCTCCCCCACCCCACCAGGGTGGGGAAGGTGAGTAAGCAGCTGTGTGGTGCTTGGTTACCAACTGGGGCTAAACCACAACAAGATGCCTTTCCTGATTATTGCTCCGAACTCCAGCTTCCAGCCTCTTTATCCAATTAGTCCCTGCCTTCGCATTCTGCTTCAACCTGAAGGCTAACAGCCCTTTGCCTTCTCTCCCACTCACTGGCTCCTAGTCTCAGGCAGCTTCCTCACACACTTCCAGCTTGCCCTTCAATCTTCAGCTTCCAGTTCTATCTCCATGGCCATATGGTACCAAATTCTTTAAGGTCTGAAATCCCACCCTCAGGTTCTCCAATCATATCTCCTACTGTGAACCGTTCCAGTTCAGTCACTTTGCTTTGCTAGTCTTCTGCAGGCTTTTTTTCCTCCCCTTTCACTCCCAGTATCACCAGACCCCTTTTGAGTTCTCTGCAGGTTTATTTCCATTCTGTAGTTAAGCAACTCTCTTCAAGCTACAGATTATTTTCTCATAAAATGCAAAGCACTACACTACATAAATACAGCATTTCTACGCTTTTTCCAGAATTGCATATGCAACATTCAACAACCTAGACTGTAAAACTTCTAATACCTTTTTTTTTCCAAATTACAGTCCTATTACATCAACAATTGAAAACAGATGGGTTGAAGAGCCCAGCTGAATCATCAGTTAGATGATTCAAAATAGATAAACATTCCTCTCCACACTAAATAAGTTCATTGCCTTGGAGTCAAATCCTATCCTCTGAAAACTGAAAAATTATGCTTGCATTTCCGCTCAGTTCAGGTTGCATGCTATACCATTACCCAACTTTTTAATCTGTTTTGTCTACTTAAATCTTAAGCTTTCTATTTTTTCTTTATATGCAGTATGTGCATATAACAATGAATCAATCCTTTTTTAGGACCTTCATGAGACAACAAAATTGAAATAAAATTTAATAGTAATACATCAACTATATCAGTACTATACCAGCCAATACCTAATAACTTGTAAGACACCAGTTTTACTGCTATTTCCAGCACACACATTGCATTGATTTGTTACAGATGTTAAGCCCTGAGGAGACAATGCATAGATAACCTGATTGTATGTAAGTACATATGTTTCAGTAAGCACCAGACAAAGAGTATGCAGGGGAAAAAAAAAAAAAGAAAAAGAAAAAAAAAAAAATCGATTGCTGCAAGTCTTCCAGGCTGACACTATTTTACTCCATGGTTTGTGTAGTGCCTCACACAACAGGCCATCAAACAAATTAAAATGCACCTAAACATGCTTCTATAATAGGAAAAGACATTTGTAAATAGGCTTAAAGATGTTACCTGACCACTGCTGCTGGGTTATCTCACACCAATATTTCCTTACTGAGAGGATATCTTTTAGGAGTATACTACTACAGTCAGATCCATAAGCAGCACAACTTGTTGGATCTCTTATAATTTCCATGACATAAATCAGAAGTTCCTGACATTTCAGTCTGGGTCCTCCTACATGAAGAAATAACATGAGACTGTAATTAATCCAAAGTATGCCAAATAAATCTGGGATTAATTGTTTACTTAAAAATAAAAACCCCAGCCTAGAGTTCAGAAACAGTTCTTTTAGGAATCACCTTCTTAAACAACCTGTTTCCAAGAAAGAAATTACTTATGAGAGGATACATCAGTTGTATATACATTGAATAGTGAGAAAAAGGCACTGTGAGCATCAACAAGGATAGAGAAGGAGCACAAAGGACTGATTCGCATGGAGATATTTGAACTGTAAACACCTGGAAGCAAGCAAGATGAACTCCACCCTGGTAATTTACTTCAGAGTAAAAATTCAAAGTTGGAAGCAAAGCACCAAAATAAAACAGAAATTCTATAGGAATATATATTACTGACTTTTATTAGCACATCTGATGAAATATTTGACCAAGCTTCCAACTTCTTGCATCTTTTTCTGCCTGGTTGTTTGAGTTGAAGCAGATGCATTTGGTTTTGTCAATTGGAGGCTTTTCATTTCTTTCTGGAAATACTTCTGCAGGACACTTAAAAAATAAGAGAGATATTGATCAAGGATCTACACATTTAAGACTAAAGCAAAATATATAAATGTTGTTTTAGCCTAGAATGTCTGTGCTTGTTCTTATCGCAATTCTAATTATCAAAGACTAAAACCAACTGAAATAGATTACAGCCTAAGCATGACGGAAATAGTCTATGAAAGGAGCTATTAGTTTTAAAGATAATCCAGAAGCAACCTGAATAGGAACCAAACTTTCCTTTAAAATTTGCATAGTGATAAACATACGATTTATAACTGGGAAAAAAAGCAATGCTAAGTCTTTTTATTTATGCTGCAACATTATACAATGAAATAATAAGTATTCCTCTTCATTGTTTTTATTGGGGAAAACCTTCAGGTCCTGTTTCTCCATTATTTAAAATCAACATATAGATTAGATTGTACATCCAACAATAGATTAAATTTTTCGCTGGCTTTGTCACCAGAAACTACTGACCTACTATTTGTATTCAGTACAGACTGTCCATTTTTGTATTCCTCCTATATATTTCTAACATATTATTGGCCACCTCAAAAGCAACATTTAAAACTTATCAAATACTTCTTACGATATTTTTGCTACAGCCATGAGACAAGAACTATTCCACTGCTGTGCAATTAAAGAACATAACGGAAAGCTGACCAGACACCAGCCTATGAAAACTAGCATTTCAGATGCATATTTAAAATGAAATTTAACACTGGTGCCAGCTGCTCTAAGAACTTATCACACTCATGCTTAGTCCAATCCTTGGTACACCTAGAGCAGATTATATCAAAGATGGGCCTCTACAAACCTCAGCACAACTTCTTTAATTCACAAGCCACAGTCCTTCTATTGTGTCTTGAAGAACTCAGTAACGCAAAAAATTCTAATGAGCTATGTATAATCTGCATATGAACTATATGTTGAAAGTCAGATGCAGAGGATAATTTTCAATAAAAGAAAGTAACTATTACTTTTGCAAGGAAAAACAATGGCCCAATTAATGATCGGTTTCCTAGCAGTTACGTTTTCTGTGTCAGTGTTGCATTTTTGACTATTTTAAATTTATTTCCTTTAGAGACTAACATAAGTAACTTCTTGTTCACAAGCTGACAAGTCTAAATCAATCTGCAGCAAGATAAGCATTAAAACAGGCCCAATAAGCAAAAGAATGATGTTCCATGTAAAAAAATTGCGACCATTCATGAAAAAAAAAAAAAAAAAGCACTACCTAAATACAGCATCCCAGTTGAGCTGCTTTCCTTGTTTAGAATCAGAATTTCGGTCCAGCTGGAGAACTGTTTCAGAATCACGGAGAAGTCGCTTGAAATTTTCAATTTCCTTCTGAAAATGTATTTCAAGAAAAAGAATTATTAATGGTTGCCTCCATTGCTAATTGAGGCACACACACCAAAAGAAGACTTGTTACCCTTCGCTCCACAGCTTTCTCATTTTCAAGGCGACGACAACAAATGAGCAGATCATGTAATGCAAGACTCATGGTTCAGTTTAACAGAAGAGTCATTTGTATCTGAAAGTAGAAAAAAAACCCAAACCGGTAATTATTATACTTAACACAAAGCCAAGTCAACCAGTGCAAAAACTGAGAATGCAATATATTGAAAATCCAGTATCAAACATAACCACAGTGTTAGTTCACCGAAAAGCTCCTTCACCTCTGGGTTAGTCTTACTGGTTACAAGACTGAAACAGTGCCTCCCATCAAAAATGTAATCTAATCTATCCCCACAGGCAATAGTTGTGAAGAGCAGAGACCTGCTTCACATGACTCTACTTTTTCATAAGCGATAACAGAGTAGGGTTGGTCAGACAATATGGAGTGAAATTGTAAGAAGATTGAAATGACAGAGCTGAATACACTCAGGCAAACAGCACTACCTTTCAGCAGCTAGCTGTTATCAGTAGCTCTCTTAACCTCATGCTGCCAGGAGAAAACTCTCCTCCTCTCCCACATCCTACACCGTCACAGGTATGCACTATCATACTGACAACCCCTCTGGATTCAACATGTCAAAGAACGCTTGAGTATCAATCGTAAGAGGAAACAACTTTTTCCTTCTGCGATCACTTAAAATTATGCCCCGTCTCCTTCAACAGACGTTGGAACTAGCTAGACCTTGCATTTCTGGTTTACATAAAGTTATGCCGATGCAATCACAACAATGACATCATGTACAACTTCCATGCTTCTCCTTTTACCCCGTTAAAGCAGCCGCGAGAGTAACCCTGAAAAAGACAAAACAAGTTGGAAGTAACTCCAAGCATATGCTGCTGAGGCTGCAATAAGCAATTTTCACGATGCACAGCACCACATCTTGGGCACTTAAGTGAGAATATTAAGATATCCATTCAGAAAAGTAAAACTTCAAATATCTACTGTCATATTTATTTCTTTTGGCTTCAATCAAGATCAGGCCGGGACTAAGTATGATCAGAGATACGGTGACTCATCAGGTGTGTTCAAAAAGGAAAATCTAGTAAGCGTGAAGGTTTACACAACAGCAGCATGCCCGCCCCGCCGAGCCCGGGCCCCTCTGTGCAAGGGAACTCCTTTAGATGATGAGCTGTTCCCCTGCTAACTTACTGCTTTTGCTGAAACAGATCGGAGGAAGCAACATTTCAAACACTAATGGCTTCCAAAAACACTGACAGGCTGAAGAATGGTTGACCGAGAACTGTAGCACCACGGGTTGTATGCGGTAGGGGCTGGGTATCAAAGGGGAAGAACTCGGTCCTCTCGCTTGTATTTAACGTGAAGAATTCCCGAGACTGAAGCCATCTACTATTTCTCTCAGTCGTTACACAGTTCTCCAGCTACCGTATAATGACCGCGTTCATCCGCCGTAAAAATTAATTACACGGGGCAAGGAGGGAACACACCAAAAAAACCCAACCCCAAAACCAAACCAAACAAACCAGACCACTCCCCCC
>NW_009260395.1:1565400-1567288 GCF_000687185.1 Egretta garzetta | reverse complement strand
CGGGCCGGGCGGTGCTGCTCCCCGGCCGTGCCCGGGGCTCGGGTTCCCCAGGAGTTCAGGGTAACGTGGTGGTCTCCGGTGTCCACCCACAGAGAGGTGCCTGGTGAAGGGGGTTTAGTAAAGCACCTGGTTCCAGGAGGAATCCCAGGGTCATCCCGAGGGCCAGAGGAGGCTAGGTTAAGGTTCAGCTGGTTTTCCATTCCTCCCTGTTTCTGTCACCTGTGAGGCTGCACTGAGGGTTCGGGTTTACTCAGTGTCTGTGGAAAGCACAGAGTAACTGTGTTCAGGACGTCGGGCAGCCGTGAATTTTTTTAAGGGACTTTATGCTTTAGATTATTTGGATACTGCCAAAGATAAAAACAAATGGATGCTAATCAAAAGTATCACCCACACTTCTAAGTCCCGCACATAAGCACCCACTGGTGCCAGTTGCCAAGATTTCCTGTCAGCTTGCATTGTGAGATTCAGTTTTCAGTTGTCCGCAATTATTTTTAATCCAAAGCCATTAAGGCTGAATCTCTTTATCCATGTTCCTCCAGCAGAATTTATTTTTGATAGTACCTGAAATGTTTCTTCCTACTCTCTTGAGAAACAAGGCTAGTAAGAGATGCAATGGCTTTATTGTTGTGTAGTAACAGAAGATTTTAAGAAACTCCCTGTGTTGTAAAAGGTTTAAAATCATGCAAGGGAGATCTCTTGCTGTACTTCTCTGTAAAACATCGGTTAAGTTACGAGTTTCTGGGTAGAAAGCTTATCTCACGTGCTTACCAGAGACTTGCAGACGTAGTATACAATCTTGGCAATGTCATGTGTGCTAAGGATGATACATCCTATCTTGTGTCTTTTGTGGCATGGTGCTTGCATCACGTCTAGAAAACATCTAAGGTTGTAGAACAGGATATTCCTTGCAGCTATTTCTGTCTTCTAATAGGGATGCCTTTTCCATGAGGCTCTGAATTTGGGCGGGTAAACAGGCTTCCCAGTGCAGCTCTTCTTCCATCTTCTTTTCTTTTTTTTTTTTTTTAATCTTTCCCCTCCCCCTAGATAAGTCTTTCTGGTGCTGTGAAGGTGGATGAATATTGCTTTAGGAAACAAAACTATAATTGTAAGATGAGCTCACCCATAGAAAAATATATAAGAAAATTTCTCTTTTTCTAATTAATGTAAGAGTGAATGTGTACTATGAGTTGGACGTGTGTCTTTACATTTCTTGAGGTGGGACAGAATATTGAATCATTCCCAGTTCAGAAGGTACTGTACCTTTCGTGCCTTTAATTTGGTTTTGGCGATGTTAAAGACTGTGTACTGTTAGGTAATTATACATTGTGTGCACAAGCAGTTCAGTTGCATAGAAGATCTTAATTCAGGCATTTTTAAACTTTGGAATGCCTTATTTTGCACGAAATTGGCGTATGTGCCAAATGTGCCAGTATGCAAGCATTCGGTCATCCCTTGCAGTGCTGTAGTAGTAGCTTGAAGAAAGAAAATTTGCACATTTTTATGTAAACATCCAGATGAGTTTGATTATAAGAACAGTTGTGCCAGCACAGATCAAAGCTCCACCTAGCCCAATACCCCATCTTTCATCCTGGCCAACACTGGATGGTATAGCGGATAGGAATAAGACTGGCATATAATTGTGTTTTCCCAAAACACACTTTCAGCTTCCAGCTAAATGTATTTGAAAAATTAAATAGGACAGCCCTTTCCTTTCCCCAGGTACCACTAATGTTTTCTGTTGGATAGGCCAGCTCATACATCGTGGTTAAGCTCACAATGGTTATTCCCAAACTATGTTTAATTTTCAAGTTTGCTTATTTGTTGAAGATCTGAACAAGGGCTTACGTGTCTGAAATATGATCTGTGTTTTCCAGCTATACTTGATCTG
>NW_009260395.1:1561467-1565369 GCF_000687185.1 Egretta garzetta | reverse complement strand
CATTGAAATGGAGATGCTAATGCATATATGTCCTGCACTGTATAATTAGGCACATATTTTATCCTTTCTTTAAAACATTGCGTGTTCAGTTCTGCTGCAAGCAAGAAAGAAGAGACATTTTCTTTTGTGCTTCTTTGTTCTAGAATCCTTCATTCAGATTGGTCTATTTCTGTCGTTTAACGTTTAGAGTAGTTGAAGCAGGGCTTAAAACGTTTGATTAAAGCAGAACATATTTGCTGAGGAATGGAATTTTGGAAAAGTAAACCTTTTCAGTATATTTCCTGGAAAGGTAACGACTGAGTCTTGAGGTGTGTACAGGGCACAAGTTGCAGCTAGTACATCTATTCGAAATGAAAATTACAGTGAGGGGGAAAAAACTTTTTCTATTATTAATTTTTGTACAATGCCAATTTTTTTAATTGGCTGTTGTAACAGCTGCACAGGTTTTACCTGTTTTAAAACAGGAGTATGTATGGAGAGTAATTGTCACATAGCAGTGAATTTTATTAACAAAGTATTGTAGAATTTCATTTAATTATGAAACTGCATTGTTTAGCCCATGTGGGAGTTAGTTTGTCAGCCTCCTGAGCCAAGAAATTTTGCTTTCTTGTCTGTACTAAAGATCAGTCAGAATTTGCTCATATTGCCTCACTTCCAGTCTTGAATAGTTTGTAAATACAGTGTAATATCAATAATATTTTGTGCTGTTCCTGGTTTTAACTATTAAAGAAATATTTTGCAGGATATATGGTCTTTCAAAGTAATTTCACTTTCCTTGTCTAACATACAGATCTTTACCTGATTATTTCAACACTGCATGCAGCTGGTTATGCTAATGCTTTATTACTTATTGAGCAGAAGTGATGAATGAAATAGCAAAATTTTCCATCTGGTTTGTTGCAGGGTATTTACAACAGGAAAAACTTCTAGCTACCTGCCGTGAATTTATTTTGGAAAGCTCAGATTTGAAAGAATATGCAGAGCACTGTACGGAGGATGGGTTTATTCCAGCCTGCTTGCTGGTGAGTTTGTATTTGCAAAGCAGAAAGTTAAATTGTCTTGCTTCCATGGCAAAGAAAATTGAGAATTCTTAGTGTACCAACTACTTCTCAAATGCTGCTTAAAATGTTTAGTTAGATTGTGCCCTCTGGTTTTTGGGTTTTTTTGAGTCCTGTGGTATTAGCAGTTATTTGGTTTCTAGTATTTAACCTTACTAAGAAACATGCAAATGTAATATGCAAATTGGTTTCAGCATATTGCGTTTAGTCTGCTTTATGGCTTTGAGGTTGATTCATGGAAGGGTGTCGCAAGGGTTTTATTGATTTCAGGGCTGCTCATGTAATTTATTGGAGCTCACTTTCCTAGCCTAGACGCAGCAGCCGGTAATGTTCCATTTCAAGTACGTATTAACTATTCAGGTAAGATATGTGGGCTTTATCTAAGGCTACCAAATTTTGTTGACAGAAACTGTTTCAGTTCAGCTTCCTCTTTGATCAGTATCATCTGCTTTGTCCCAGGTGAAATATGGAACTTTGGGTGCGCATAAGTGCAGCGTGTAGCTACATATGTAGATATTTGCATATAGCTACAGGGTAATTAGATATTTTGCATTTTTAACGTACACAAAATGGGATTTTTACTATAGAATGCAAACTACGGCATTTAGATATTGCTGTGTCTCAACCTTTTAATGTTTCATTCTTCTAATATATCAGTTAATCATATGGCTTGGGACTTTTTCCACAGTATTCAAAACTTGTGGAAATCTTTTCTGAGATCCGAGGCCTTGATGCGGCTATTCAGAACAGACCATTGAAATTATTTAATTTACAAGTGTTTAGTCATCTGTACTTTGGGGGTAGGGAATTGAGAACCAAGGTATGGCCAGCAAAAAATCAGAAAGACCAAATGTAAAAAGATTATCTGGATTCTTAAAGATTTAATTATCTTCCTTTTCTCAGTAGAGAAGTTTCTCCTGTTTTTCATAGAAAAGTGATGATATGATAGTATCTAAGAAAAAATTCTCACTGCAGCTCAAAATATTTGCAATAAAGGGCTGTCTTTGTTGTACCCTATAAAGTTCCCACTAGCAAACAAGACAAGAAGGTACAGCAAATGATAGAGGTAACCTTAAAATCTTAATTCTCTTTGTTTCACTTAAAATAACAGAACAAGTAAAGATGGTATGAAAGTTAATTCTGTGTGACTGTTAAGAATTTTAATTTAGAAGTTCTCTTCACGTTTGCATCTTAACACATGTTGCATTCCAGGATGTTACATACTCATTACTCTGTTACAGCTGTTCATCATTTTAGTTTTGTGGTTTTATTCCATAATAACAAAGGTGAGTGGAAGTCATGCAGCTCTAACTGCTGAACTTCAATGAGATCAAGCACTTCAGATTTTGTGTTCAGAATGGCATTTTGTTCCATAGATTGCTCTCTACCTAGTTTGAGACAGTTCAGCATCAGCAGCATAAAGTACAGTTCCTTGTGTTCAGGGTCAGCATGGTGTAGTCTTCCAAAGAACTGCTTAAATATAATATGATACAGCAGACGGTGTGTAAGTTATTAGTGAAGATTCTAAGATCAGTATGTTTTTTTCCAGTCCCTGTGTGGAAAAAACTTGACAACTATTCTTAATGAATACGTAGCCATGAAAACAAAAGGTAAGCCTTCAGAATGAGATTTTATTTTATTTTTCTTATTTATCTCTTGTGAACTCCTTGAGGAAGAGGTAATATGTTCACCTATATATGGACTTAAAGCAATCTCCCATGTATGCTAGAAGTTGACAGTTTCCATGTTATGCAGACAATGGCCAATCAGATCAGCATCTTGTGAGCAGAATTAATTGATTATCTTAGTTTGGATTTGCCAGCCTATGTTTTCATTTCAAATTTGAGCAGAACTTCTAATGTAATAAAGCACAAAGATATAATAAAGTGTGCAAACTGTATGGGTTTATGCTTGTAAAATTATAATGTTTATTGTTTAAATAGGAGGGGGAGATGCTGATCTCCACTCTGGTGACCAGCGATAGGACACACGGAAATGGAATGCAGCTGCGTCAGGGGAATTTCAAATTGGACATTAGGAAAAGGTTCTTCACTGAGAGGGTGATTGGTCACTTGAACGGGCTCCCCAGGGAAGTGGTCACAGCACCAAGCCTGTCAGGGTTCAAGGAGCGTCTGGATGACACTTTTAGTCATATGGTTTAGTTTTAGGTAGTCCTGCAAGGAGCAGGGAGTTGGACTCGATTACCCTTATGGATCCCTTCCAATTTGAGAAAGTCTATAATTCTATGAAATAACCAGGAAGGGTCCTATGGTGTGAAATGTTTCTTGTCTTGTTTTCAAAACTAATTAAAATAATTTCAGAATAACTTAATATTTTTTATGAAGATTAGAGACAGAGTTAGAGCGTTTCCTGTTTTTAAAAGCAGTTATTCAGCTTCTGAATGTTGCCAAGTCTTAAAATTTTTTGATATGTGTTCTATAATCAAATTTTAGTGGTGGTTGGTTCTAAGACTTGCAGTTTAGGACATATCGTAACTGGAATGTTTCTAAATGTTTTTTTCCTTTCACACTAGGTTTAATAGAAATGGTACCTAAAACACAAACAGGCTTTCTTCAAAATACTTTTGTCACCTTGAAAAACTTTATAAATTGATCTGCTTACATCTTTCCATTTAGAATCATAGAATCATTTAGTTGGAAAAGACCTTTAAGATCTAGTCCAGCTGTAGCTGTCCACTACTAAACCATGTCTCAAAGCACCTCGTTTACCCGTCTTTTAAATACCTCTAGGGATGGGGACTCAACCACTTCCGTGGGCAGCTTGTTCAAGGACCTGGTAACGCTTTCAGTGAAGAAATTTTTCCTAATATCCAATCTAAACCTC
>NW_009260395.1:1541975-1561038 GCF_000687185.1 Egretta garzetta | reverse complement strand
CATCACCATCATTGAGCTCAAGGCAATCAAAACACTCTCTATCATACAGGGCTATCCCACTGCCTCTCCTTCCTTGCCTATGCCACCTGAAGAGTTTATAGCCATCCATGGCAGTACTCCAGTTACGTGAGATGTCCCATCTCGTTTCTGTGATGGCAACTATATCATATTTTTCCTGCTGCATGATGGCTTCCAGCTCCTTCTGTTTGTTGCCCATGCTGTTATCATCAATATAGATGCACTTCAGTTGGGCTTTTGATCCCACCACTCTTCTGAGGGGAGAATTCTTAAGTGACTAATCGCAGTTGTTACTAACCCATCAGTAACCTTTGCATCTTTTCTGTCACCTGGATTACTATTCACCACTTCCTCTGAGGTGATAGACCAAAGGACCTCGCTAGCACACTGTCCCTCACACATTGGTGTGCCATGCCCAGGCTGATTTCTAGCAAGCCTGAATTAATTAATCTCCCCCTTCAAATTTAGTTTAAAGCTCTTTCAGTGAGCCCTGCTAACTTCCTGGCAAGCATCCTTTTGCCCCTTGGAGACAGGTGTACCCCATCATTTGCCTGCAGGCCTGGTGCTGTGTAGGACAACTCATGGTCAAAACTCCCAAAATTCTGCTCCTCACACCAGGCTTGGAGCCAGGTATTTATTTCCTGGCTCTTCTGTTCCTTCCTTCATCACTCCCTGTAATAGGAATGATTGAGAACACTACTTGTGCACCTGATCCCTTCACCATTTGTCCCGAGGCCCTGAAGTCCTTAATTGCCCTCAGACTTCTTGTTGAGATTTCCTCACTGCCTACTTGGAAAATCAATAATGTATAATAATCCATGGGCCTTGCCAGAGTTGGATGGTTTTTTTCTACATCTTTAACCTGGGCCCCAGGTAGGCAACAGACTTCTCTATGAAATGGGTCCGGCCTGCATATTGGGCCTTCTGTTCCCTTCAGAAGGGAGTCCCCTGTGACAGTGATCCATCTTTTCTTCTTTATGGAAGCCATTTTGATGCAGGCCTTAGGCTGTCTTAACCTTGGGAATGTTTCTAAGCTGTGCGAACCATCATCCTCATTAAGGTTTGGTTCCACTTGCGGAGCTTCATATCTATTATGCAAGGGAACCTGGGAGATTGAGTTTGTCACAGGGGAGACACACCTGCTATGCTGGGCAGGAGCTTGCTGCCATTCCCCCTTGTCTCCTAAATTTCCCTGTTCAGAAGGATGGAGAGAGTCCTCCGTTGCATATAAGGCATGCCTGCCTGTTGAGTCTGAGACAGGGAGCATAGGGTGTTGTTCCAGTAATTTTATACTTCTTGGTTTTAATGTAATTTTGTATTAATACTTCAGTAGTAATTTTACATTTTTATAATTTTTATACATTTATATTTTAATGTTTTGTGCTTCAAAAATACCAAGTGTTTTTACCTAGCTTCAAAAAACCCAAGTGTTTTTCAAACATTTATATTTTAATGTTTTGTGCTTCAAAAAACCCAAGTGTTTTTCGGGTGACATCTTAAAATAAACCAGTAATTTTAAAGGCCTGTCTGCCAGGTTACGAATTTCAAAAGCGCACAAGTGACTTGGGAATATGAATACCATTTCCAGACATGAGTTAGATTAGGTTAGCATGTGTTTGCCCAGGAGTCAACACCATGTGCGGATTCCATTGAGAATTATCAGCATTAATGTCTTTGCCTCAGTTTCATTTAGGCTTCTAAAACTGAGAACTGTGCCCATGATGAGTGTGTGTTCATATCAGTCAAAGTTCTTAAATTAGGAGTTAGGGCTCTCTAATTAACAGAATGTTAAGAAGGCGACTGGACACCTAAAGTTAGATGATGTCTGAAATACCCCATAATAATTATTTTGCCTGTGATTTTACTTTTTCTCAACAAATACCTGGTTTAGGTGTCTAAAATGGCTTTTTTGTGGTTTATTTTAGAAACAACAAATGAAGTTCCAGCAATGATGTCATCTCTGTGGAAAAAATTAGACTATACGCTTTCTCAGATCAGGTAATACAGTTTTGAAATCAGCAAAGTAAAATGACACTCCAAGAGTGAGTCCCTATGTTGAGCAACTCCCCTTATCATTTTATGAGAATGGTTTTGCACTCTATTGCCTCTGAGAGATGGTGGAAAAGATAGGTATGTGAGAGCTGATAGTTGAGTAGCATTTCAATATTTTAAGGCAGAGCTACCAGATAAGGAGGGCATTAGTGCGAGTATGTGGCCTTCCTGTAATAAAACAATATACTGTGACTCATTTAGAATCCGATACTGTTGTGGTTACTTGATCAAAAATACAACAGTAAGCTTCATCTGAAGGATCTGTGACCATTGTTTGAAAGAATAAAAATAACAGTCAGTAGATTGAAGCTTTCTGAAGTAACATGTGGTTGGGACCAGACTGACATTAACCATATGATAGATACCATCGCACTGTGTAGCTGAGTGTTTCCATTGTGCTCCTTTTATTTATGTCACCTGCTTTATTTTTCAGGAGCATGCAGAATTCCACAGGATTTTCTGCTAATCAAAGGAGTAAGTAACTGAGCTGATTCCAGGGGATCGATAAGCTTTATGTTCAAATTATCTGTTTTGGCAAAAAATGGGGGAATGCTGCAGCAATCAATAACGCATCCTTGCTTTTAAAATGTTGTAAGATCTCTTCCACAGTGTTGTTTTCAGCATGTCTGTTGTCTTCAGTGCAGACCGTGTGTTACTGTAATGACCAAGAAGGGAATGTGAGAAAAGCTGAGCTTTTTGCAAGGGGCTTATATTCTTTATACAGCATTTTCCTCTCTGCTGAAAACTTTTTAGAAGTTTACACGGTTAAAAGGTTTAAAAACTGCTGCTTCAGTCCTGAAGCTGTTGGCTTAATTTGTGGTTCATAGAGGAACTGAACACATAACCAGTCTAATTACGTTGCAGTCTCATTTCTGTAGAAGGGGAATATAACAATGTACTGCAGTCTTGAAACAATTATTTGTTTATGCATACAAACATATATCTAAGCAAAATATGAAAAGATACTTGTTCTATCTAGAAGTGTTTCTTTCATTACAAAAACTGCCAAATGAGCTCTCAAGAAAGGAAAGTTATTTTACTTAAGAATAGATTTTTCTCTCTGTAGTACTTCTACTAAGTAACCTGTGTGAGAAAAGAGAATGTGAAATACAGGTAGTGATTGTTCTTGGATCTGAGATTCACTGGATCAGGTGGTGTTCTGTTGTTTAAATTTGTCAGATTTAGTCTGATAAATAAATGCAAACTTACATTGGTTTAGCTATTTCAGTTAAAGTCAATTATATGAGTGGTATGTAATGAAATACCATTTTAGTATGATTTATTACTGTAAATATTTAAGCAGTGATACAAGCATGGTTACGATGTCTATGTAAGTTGGCTATACTTCTTGAATTATTTTGGCTGAAACCTGTAACAGGAGACAAAGGTGGATGTTACTTACTTTTTGAGTTTCACAAATTACTTGTTGAAGCACAAAAAAGTTGCAGTGGAGCATCCTTAATTAGGTCTTGGAAAATCAGCAACCTTTTAAATTCTTTTATCATAATTTTTCATCTTGTCTTTTGTTATCTGCAGCACGTACAAGAAGTGGAATTGTAGAAATGAAAAGACAGAGAATGCTTCAGCAATCAGCTCCTGCAAACCCAGGATTGTTGTCAGTAGCCCATCAGTCAGGGCCGCACAATTCTTCTTCTATTGTATCTCCTCAAGTTATTCACAGACCAACAATAAGTCAAAGCATGTCGCAGGCAAGACTGAATACGTTGTTTGTGCACCAGTCACAAACCCAAGAAAACAAGACCAGTGGTAAGTTGCACACTTTTTTAAACCTTTTTTTTCTGTGAAGAATCTGTGGATATGGATGGACGTTTTCTAAAATCAGGGCTAATCATCTTCCACCAAAAAAGTTTCAGAAAATTCATGCTTTGTTCCCCTAGCTCTCCGAACTGGTTCAGGTAATTAAAATAAAAGGAGAGCCCAAAAGAGAAATGGCTCTTGCATACTTGCTAATCTGAGTTCAGAGACCATAAGTGCATTAATTTGTCATTATTCTATCCTGTGTTCTCACCCTCATCCAAAACACTTGTTTTAGCAGATAGGGACGATCCACATCAAGTGGATGTTTTTCTCAGGATATATTTAAAATGAGTCGTTCTCATTTTCATGATAATACCAAATTATTTTGTATGAATTCCTAGGAATTGATTGGAACATAATAAGTAATGTTTAGATTTCTGTAGTGCTTTAACAGTGTCACTGGAAAAGGTACTGGCATCGTGATAATTTTTTTTTCCTTTATAAAGCAGGAGATTTCATACACATTCAAGTTCCAGCATCACAAGAACGAAAGCTTCATTCAAACTTGCTTTCTCCAGGAAGACGAAAAAGGTAAACATGGGGTGTGTTTTGTTTTGATTTTTTAAGATTGTTTAGAGATTATGCAGTGTTCTAACTTCTAGTCTCAATTTTCTTAGATGATGGAGTAGTTCACATTTAAGATCCACTGAGAGTGGCCCATGTGTGATATTTCACAAAGGAAAGGAAAGTCAAAGAACTTAACATTAGCCTGATAGGAGGCTGCTTGTGTTTCCTTATTGCATATAGCCGGTCTTCACATTATTCCTGTATTAGACATAGGCAAATAATCTTGGAGCCTGAGATTCAGTATTCCTTCAAAAATGTCCTTATCAATTATGAAAATTCTCAATATTGATATAAAAGTGCATTTTGTTTGTTTTTAACTTAGAAAAACTATTGGCTTCAGTCAATTTTGTAAAAATTTTCACGCTAAAAGTGGTGTGAAAAACTGTTCTTATGCTAGTTTTGCATTTTTTATTCTTTGATTCCCAATGTCCTTTTGTTTTTAACGAGTTGACTGGTCTGTTTGTGTTCCATTTGTTGACTTTATCCCTGTGACTAAGTCACAGTCGGTGGTTTTGCTTATCATTTTCCCAGATCTTTACTCATTTATACCTTTTCCAAGTTCTTTCTATTCCTGCATGGTTTTTTTGTCTAAGTGATTTTAGTGCCACTGCTGATTGATGGTTTCAGAAGAGCTTACACCGTGATTTCATAGGAAAACTTTACATTTCCTATTCATCATCTAAATTCTTACACAACCTAACATTTGTTTGCTTCTTTGACAACAGCTGCTCCTTGAGAGATCTGTCTTTTCAGTGGTGATGCCCAAATCTTTTTCTTGAGTGGCGGTTAATTAGAACCTGTGCCACCAGTTAAAGTAATGTATACTGGAGGGGGAAAAATACTGAATAGCGGGCGTGGAATTCAGTTTGCCATTGTGCTGTTTACCAAAGTCTGTATATTTGTAACTTCTGTGAAGTCTGACACAAAGTATGCATAGGACATAATGAAACAGGTATCAGATTTTATTGTATTTCCAGTATTGATTAAAATCTTTTGTTTCCTAAGAAGGAACTTGATTTACTGACCATTAGGTCTATTGTTTGCTGTGTTCTCAAAAAATACATCATAAATTTCCTGGAATGTTTCAGTGAATCTCAGAAGAGGAAAAGCATTGCAACACCTGGACCTCTTTCAGCAACTAGAAGTTCTCAAGACCCTGATGAAGTAATAATAGAAAAAGAAAGTGAGCCACTTGAAGAGTTCATAGATGGTAACTTCCCAGTGAGTATATACTTCTGGAAGGTATTTACAATTAAGAAACAAATTCAGACTAAGAACTTGTCTTCTGTTGTTTACCTTGGGTATTATAGAAATTAACTTTAGAAGATAAATTTATTGGTTTGTATTTGAACTAGCTCTTCTGTGTACTAAACTAGTGAGGGTGGCATGGCTACGTAGAGAGGTTTTTTTCCTTGATTTATTGGCTTTGCTGAGATGTAAGCTGTCAGAATACAGTAATTTTTTAGAGAATGGAAACAAGGAAGCCTTGCTGTACTTCAGGAGAGTAGAAGTACAGGAATGTTTTGGGATGATTTTCATAGCAATGTCATGCAGTCACAGATTGGCTGTCTGTCTGTTATAAAGAGCGTTCTCTGTGTTGAATTGATTTTTTTTACCAGTAAGTTAGAAATTCATGTTCCTTTTCTAGTAATGATAAAAATAGAAACCTGACCACTTTAAAACTGTGTTTTCTAGCAACTTGTTATTGAAAATGCCAGAGAAAAAATCTTGAGCAACAAATCTCTTCAGGAGAAGCTTGCTGAGAACATTAACAAAATCTTGGGCAGGTAATAAAAGGAAATTCTAAACTTCGTATGTATTCTTATTTGATTTATTTTTGAGTTCTGAACTAATGACTAATGTGTTCCAGTGATGGCAATATCGCTCAGGCCCCTAAACAGACAGACAGTGGTCCCACAGAACAGGAGACTTCAATTGATGAAATCCTTGGACTTCAGGTAGGTGTAGATTGCCCTGTTTACAGTTTTTGAAGACCAGTCACATGCAAATGATCAATTATGGGAACTACGTTGAACCTCTGTCTACTGTCTGATACCTGAGATTGCTCTCTTCTTTCTTTTTATTTTTTTTATTCGTTTGTTTGTTTTACAATACAGCTAAGCCTATCTAATGGCTAGCTTCTAGTTCTGCAACTTCCCTTGCCTAGGCATTAATTCTTCTCTTGTTGTACAGTGGTAGGCAGGTTCGAGGAGCTGAACTGACAGGATACTAGTAAGGGGTTAATTCTGAGCCAGTTTAGCACTCTGAATTCATTCCCTGTGCCTGTACAAGGCAGCATAAGCATGCAGCAGGGTGAAAATCCAAGGGAGTAGAACCACTTCTGGCAGTGGTTAGCTGTTAACATTACCTGCAGTCTGACATCCAAGTACACTGGCCCACCATCACCAGCTGCCTGTTTGTCACTGGATCTTTGGTACCAGTAATTGGGTACCAGCTTCTGACTGAGGATCTGATGAATATCTTTGTAAAAGAAAAAGGAATTTACAATATCTTGTGGTCTCCAAACATGTTCAGGATCTTTGGTACCAGTAATTGGGTACCAGCTTCTAACTGAGGATCTGATCAATATCTTTGTAAAAGAGAAAGGAATTTACAATGTCTTGTGGTCTCCAAACATGTTCAATCTCATCTGATTTTCTGCAAGATAAACTTGGGTTGTCTAGTATAGCAAGAGAAGTTGTCTTTGGAGCTTAAGTAAGGATGCTTTCTCTTCAAATTTAATATTTTCTTGCTTTTGGAGGAAATGTACGTTCTGCTTCTACAAACTAAACTTCTAGTGTTCTCCCTTCATTCTCCTACAACCCTTGAGCTGTCGATCACAGAGTTATAACGGGCTTTTAATGAGGGAATTATAATCTTCACAGCCCTCATGAAAAGGGCAGGAGTGTAGAGACAGTTGCCTGTTCACGAAGGAGAGGTTTCTACTTTTTAAAAGCTATTCTTCTGTCACTTGGTGATTTTTAGGTCAATTTTTTGTCAAAATATGGAGCTGAAAAGCTGTATTCCAGTTTGCTGAACAGAACAAAATCAAAGCAGCTTTTTGGTTTAGTTAGGGTAGCCGAGACAAAATAATCAAGCATAGCACATGGGATATCCACCCTTACAACCCCCATATCAAAAGTTGTAGAGTGCTTAGAGGATCTCCAAGAAGTCAGGAGAAACTTTGTATTTAAATACTCGAATATGGACTGAGTGCCCCGCTCATTTTCTTCCTGGGCTGCCCCCAAACAAGTCTGCCTGAAAGAGGAACCTTAGAGCAGTGTTCTGTGTAGCTGTGTTTTCCACCCGCCTTCCACGGAACAGTAGTTGGAAGTTATATTATAGAACATGTAATGGGTAAATGAAGTAATACTTCCCTTTGCTTAGCATTGTCTTCTAGATATATGTAAAACCAAGAAATTAGGGGTAATTGGGGGATTTTTTTACCAGTGGTTGGCTAGTGCAGGCTCATGGCATTCACTGCATAAGCTTCCAGTGTAGCCCGAGATTTAGTCCTTCTTAAACAACGCTGGTTGTTACGTGGCGAATACTCCAATATGCATGTGCAGGGTGTAATGTCTGACAAAGATGTTTGGGTTTTAGGGGACTCTGTTTCTTAAACTTCAATCACTCGTATTTTTTAACAGAAATGAAATTTGTGGCAGAAATGTTTCCAGCATTAGTCTTTATGTTTCTGTGCTGAGCAGAAGTAATAGAACTAAAAACAATCTGAAAACAATTCTTGTCTTTAAGTTATTAAAGTAACTGTCTAACAGTTCTGTATGTCTTGTCTTTTCTCAGGGTGAAATTCATATGTCAGAAGAGGCTATACAGGACATTCTAGAACAGACAGAATCAGATCCAGCTTTTCAGGCACTCTTTGACTTGTTTGATTATGGTAGGGTGCATTATTCTCAATTGTACCGTTACTATAAAGCATCATGAATGATGAGTGTTCCTAAATATTGCTTGAAGAAGCAAAGGTAATTCAGTTGGCCTCTTTTGCAAGAGAAATGGACTGTGTGGCGTCTGTGTCCCTCCATTCAGAATTAGATTTTACATAGATTTATACATGACTATGAAGTACAGCATTTTCTTGTGGCTGAAATTCTGGTTTTATGCTGGCTCAATGATCATTTTATTGCTGTTGTTTTAGACTCTTCTGGTCTAAAGGTTTATAATTCAGACTTGTTTTTCTAGTCTGTTGTAAATTTTTTCTATTTGTCTGATCAGAGATATCCTCACAAAATAAAAGGATTTTTTATGCTATTTCTGGATTTATAATGAATGTAGAAAAGTAGTTCTTTGAGTTTAGGATGGCATTTCTTGAATTTGAAATCTCCATGCCTAATGTAAAATGTAATAATCACATTTGTGTGTAAAATGATATATTTAATCAGTCTTTGTGCTTTATTTTGAAAATAGGAAAGAGCAAGGTAAACAAGAACTTACCTGCTGGCATTTCTGGTCAGAGTGGAGTAGAAAATGCAATCCTGGTGGATGAGGATAACCTGGAAACACTTGAAAGTTCTTTAGGAACAGAAGAAACTAGTAGATGTAGGTTGGATTTTTTTTTTCTCCAAGGTCTCTTCAAGTCTGTTCACTTTTCACTGTGAAAGTATTTTCAGACAATTTGTATGTTCCAAAATCTTTCTGTTTTCAGTGACAATACCCAGTTTGACATTTACATTGCGTGAATATAAGGATACACGTAGTCTGTTAGAACGTTTCAGTCTATTAAATTGAACAGTAGTCAGTCACTGTACTTATAAGTTGTACTTGATAAGCTCCTAAATGAAGTCAGAATATCCGCAAAACTGTTTTCTCATTCAAAACAGAGATATGTTGCAATTTTCACTGTGGAACACGTAAATATAATACTTCACATCTAACCATACTAGTCTTTTCTCTCTGTTCTGTAATGTATTCGTTAATTAATACACAAAAAGAGTCTTACTCTGAACAAAAGGTATGTTTAGTCTGTCTAGTCCATTCTCAACTATTCTTAACAATAGTCAGTCAGTAGCAGATATTTAGAGAAAGTATATAAGTAACAGCACTGAGAGGTCTTTATCCTGAGATGGTTTTTGTGCTTCTGAATATCTGATTTAGTGACTTGAGCTGTTTGCTTATTATGTGTATACTTATTATTTGCATACAAACTGATTTGCCAGATTGCCTAATCTATGTAATCTAACCATACATTTCATAGACGTCCCACTCAGCTTGAAAGTAAGAATGAGTAGCATTATTGCCACTTAGTTTCATGTGAAAGAGTTTTCCATTGAACTGGTAAGTTGCTTCTAAAACACCGTGAAAGGATCATCTGTTCTAATTACTATGGAACTTACTTATTCTGTTTTACAGGTGATAACTCTAGAGAATCACTATCCTGTAAAGGCTTTCAGTTAGGAGAAGCGTCATGTGCCTTGAAGACCAGCATTAATGATGATGATATGGCTAAGAAGAATACAACCAACGAACAGTTGCCTGGAAATTGTAGACCAAGGAAGCAGACTGAAGTACTTAAAACCATTACCCCTGAACATATTGGAGAGCTTGAAATCGCTTTTGACTCTGTGCCGGGTTTGACTGAACCCAACAAGAGACAGACTTCTGATAGCGAATGTAATGAACACTGTGGAGATTCTTATGATAAAAAAGAGTTGTCTGCACTAGTATCTGAAAGTGAAAGAGCTGTGGAAATTGAAAAAGGCCCACCAAGTCATAGTGCCCAAAGTAGTCCTAATTTAGAATATGTTCATTCTGATAGTCAGCAGATTTCTCAGATTTCACTGGCAGAAGGCACTGCAGCCAGTGAAAACAAAACACATTCTGGAAGTAAATGTCAGTTATCACCAGATACATCATTATCTGAAAAAACACTTACTAAAAGCCTTTCTGATGGGAGCCCTGGCCACAGCGTACTGCTGAGAAAAAACAATTCATCAATTCCTAGCCCATCAGCAGATGCAGGAAAAGAACAGGCTGTAACAACTGATACAGCTGCCTTACCTGGTATTTTACAGAACTCTAGCCACCACTCTAACCATCAGGAGCAGAGTACACAGTCAGACTGTGCTGCAAGATCTGCAGCGAAGATTTCAGATCTTGACAAAACAGAGTTGCAGCTTGAAGTTGTTGATACTTCTAACAAACCGTACTCAAATGATCAGCATACACTTGATAAGCCTTGTAAGAAAGATTTTAACCTCCCTTCAGGACTGTCAAGCTCAGAGGGAACACAAGGGGAAATGCAAGAACCTTCATCTTCTACAAAAGTAGATGCTGATAATATGTATTTCTCTTCTGCTGATGATGCATGTACAGAAATTTCTGTAGTATCCACTGAAAATAATCTTACTACATCTGAAATATGCCACTCTCCTCTCCCAGAAACTGCATCCTCAACAGACGAGTCGGGTACTGAGGCCAAAAGTATAAGCGGTGTATCTTCTAGTAGTCAACCAATGGATGTTGATCCTTCTAATATAATGTCCCTCAAGATCATCATCAGCGATGATCCATTTATTTCATCAGACACGGAGTTAAATAATGCTGTTTCCAGCATCACAGGAGAAAATTTGCCAACTATAATACTGTCTTCTCCAGCCAAATCCCCAACCAAAACTGCAGGCCTGTCCAAATGTCTGTCTTCAGAAGACACAGAAAAAAATGTGGATTCAGCTTTGGCAGAGCAGAATCTTCTTGTGCTTAGACCTAAGGATCCTGTGGTCACCTCAGTTAACACTCAGAATGAAGACTGCACTGTTTTTTCAGTTGCAGGTACAACTAACCTTTCCAAGGAAGGGGGATTTATACAGTTGATGCCAGCAACGAGCACAGCTTTTGGGAATTCAAACAACCTTTATATAGCCACCTGTGTGGCTGATCCAGCTACCTTGGGCACAGCTGTAACACCATCAAATGTGGTTGTGTTGCCTGGCAATTCTATGCCACTGGCTGCCCAGGCTCCAGCTGTACAACAGTTACGGACTCCTCCTAGATCCAGCAGTACATTTGCAGCAAACCAGACTGTCTCCCCAAATTTCCCACAAGGTAATCTCATTATTAGAAAAAGACTGAAAATGTGTGGTTTATATAGCATTTTTATCCTTTCTTGTAACTAAGTGCATCAAAAGTAAACTGAATTTTTAAACAGTGCTCTGTCTGCCCCTTGAAACTAGCCAGGAGTTTTATGGGTTTTTTGAGCATATCAGTTGCTACTAAAAACAAAATAAAAATTATGAAGAGTCATTGACCAGGCTGCTTTGAAAAAAATAGCCTCATATTTCAGAAGCTTGTATTATATAATTTTAGCAGCACTACATTTAGGAAGCATATTTTGGCTTACACTAGAAAAGATTCCATTGTTTTAGCTAAATAAAGCAGTTCTTTTGTTTTTGTTTTAATAAGATTCCTGCTATAAACAGAATGCTGTGTGCTATAGGTAGCCATATTTAGCTTAGATAACTGGCTAGATGTAGATAGTCCTTCCAAAATTACTTCTTTGTTTTGTTTTGTTCATTTTCCAAAAACCCATTCTACGCTAGAAGTACATTCAGACAAATATAAAAGTATAACAATTTCTGGTTCAAGCTACTACAGCAATAAAAAAAGCAAGTGCTTTTTAAAATGTTAAACCTAACTATAAACCAGCTGTAAGCAACACATTCAGATTTTTTTTCTAGAACTAAAAATTCATTGCAGTTATCCTTGGGGTTGTTTTATTGTGGCCAGAGGCCAGTGCAAGATTGGAGAGTGCTGGCCTTTTCTGTCGTGAGGATTTCTTTATGCAACTGTTACTGTCCTTTTTTTTTTTTTCATAGAGAAATAGAAGTTTGCCCATTCTTCTGCATTTGATATTTTTCCTGGTAGTGCTCATGTAACTGAAGAACTGTGTGGAATAAATTTATCTTCCACTTTCCAACTAATGTGCTATAATAGATTCCCTATTTTATAATTCCTGTGTGTCTGGCAGCTGGACACTCTTAAAACCTGTTAGAATAACTGCTTTAAAACAACTGTTTGAACAATGATTTAAATAGTTAAAATAGGAAACTTTGGCTTAAATATTCAAAATTAATCTTATTGTGCTTTATTTTTTTTTAAATAATTAATCTCAAACTCACTAATTAACTAGAATCTTTGTGTACTACGTTTAACACCTCCTACCAGCCGGGAATATACAAATAGTTAAAATAGGAAACTTTGGCTTAAATATTGAAAATTAATCTTATTGTGCTTTATTTTTTTTTTAAATAATTAATCTCAAACCCACTAATTAACTAGAATCTTCGTGTACTACGTTTAACACCTCCTACCAGCCAGGAATATACGTTAGATCCCTAGTTACAGACAAAGCTACCCTTTCCCGGTTTATTGTGTGCTTGTAAGGGGAAGGTGTTACAGGTGCACTGGAAGAAAAAAAAATAATTCTGCTAATGACTTTTGAGTATGCTAATTGTAGAGAATAGGATGCAAATAATAGTTTAGATTTACTAAGCAGCAAAATGAGCTATTTGATGTTCCTTTTACTGGGGTTTATAAATTGCTTTTATTCAAAGTTCAAGCCTTAACATACATTTGCCATACTTCAAGCTTAATTTTGAACCATTTCTTAAAAAGGAAAACAGACTTTAACTAAAGAGTTTGATACAAGCTAAAAATAATACTGGTACGTACCCTGTTTTCTAGTAGTGATATATGGTAAGGACTGAAGTTTTTCTGAAAAGCCAGAGCTTTTCTTGCCAGAGGTTTGACCATGCATTTTAAGGAATCCTGTCCTGAAGCTTTTCTTTTCACTGAAGTATTTTTAGTTTCTGTACAATTTTAACACTTTTATATTTCTTTAGGTTCTGCCATTATAATTGCATCTCCAGTGCAACCTGTTTTACAAGGAATGGTGGGAATGATACCTCTCTCAGTAGTAGGACAAAATGGAAATACATTCTCAGCACCTGCCCGCCAGGTAGCACATCACAAATAAAGCTTTTTGGCACTAAAGCTGAAGTGATTTTGGGAAACTGTAATGGAATATTTTGATTCTTCCAAGGTTCTACATATGCCTGTCGCTAATCCAGCGTGCAACAGGAGTGTCCCAAAACTTCCCATCCCTCCCAAATCACAAAAGATTCCTGGAGCGAGAAACAAGCCTAATACAGGTACCCACCCTGCATTCTTGAGAAGGGCAGAAGAAAAGTGAGGGTTCTAAAGACACATCAGTTCTGAGTAATAAAGTTTTACAAATACCAGTGCTCCTCTGACAGGTCACCGCTGGGGTGGCTTTGAGAGAGGCCTGCACCTGCAGTTAGGAACTGTATTTGCTCAGTTTACAAAGAACTCCCAGCTTATAAAATAATTCCAGATTTGGGATCGAAATTTCCAGAATTTAATGTTTCAAGGTTCTAACGCAGTTTTGAAAGTTAACTTTTCTTTATATTTGTGATTATTTTTCATCTCATTGGTTGTAAGTACAGTTTACTGCTGCCATTGAAACCAAGCCACATGGTAACCAGAAAGTTATTAGAAGAGTCAGCAATTCTAAACATTTATTAAGGAACATATTTAATAGAAGTGTTGCGTATTTATAAAAAAAGAAATGCACTCTGCTGTTTGTTTTCTCTTTGCCGTTTCAGGTATACGCTTCTGTGTAATCATTTCATTGAGACCTTGCTTCTTTAAATAGTAAATTAAGACTGGAGTGACGTTTGTTTCTCAGTGTTGGGAGGGGGTAAAGAAAAATAATTGAAAATAGAAAATAAATTGAGTTGTGAGGAGAACTTGTGCTTTAGGCTATTTACCTTATTTAAAACAAGTGGGCTTACACATGAAAATAGAATGAAGTTGCAAATGAAGAAAAAAGCTAGGACTGTATAGTTAGTCTGCATTCTGGTTTGCTGACGGATAACTGAGAGTTCCCTGTTGATATTTCCCTTCTCCTTGGAAATCCCTGCTGCGCATTTGCGAGCCCAGCATGGTTGGTTTTGTCTTGCCAGGTCTACGTATTACCTAAGTGTAGACAGCAAGGTTCTTGTTTATACTTAGTTGGCGACCTTTGCTAATCTATTAACCTGTAAACTTTAAAATTACGAAAAAATTGCAGAGTTTTGTTTCTGGGGTTTTTTTTATTGATTCTCTGTCAGGTGAAATGTCGTTGTACTAACGGTGAGATCATTTGTTTGGAATATTGTAGTTTATTAATACTTCATCTGTTGTTCCAGGAAAACTGGTACCAAGTGCAGCTGAGCCTTTGAACCATACAAATTCTCGAACACAAAGGTCAGTCGTGCTACGTATTCAAACTTGCTTTCTTTTTCCTGCCATGAATTTCTTCGTACAGCATGGGTGGAGAGGAGAGCAGCAGCTTTTAACAGTGGCATAAGCAATACCCCCTTTATTTCCTCCTGTCTGTCTGCCAGGAGCATTGACACCAATGTGTGCTAGTACGGCTGCAGCCTGTGCTAGAATTTTGCTGTTACTATTCCTATGTTAATCGTGTGTGGCTTTGTGTTTATTTTCTCCTGTCTCAACGGTCAAATAAAAATTGTTTGTCCAAGCTAGGAGAAATTGCCTGTTACATTTACTGGGAGATTTTAAAGACTAATGACTTTTCAGATGAGTGGTACCCATGGTTTTGTAGTATAGCCTCACTGCCTTTACCACTCTGGCCCAAATCCAGCAGAGCTTGTTAGATTGGGTTCTACATCTGTGTTTCAGCTGTGCAGATTAGAACGCTGCTTGGTCATTTATAAAGTGAAAAGTCAAAGGAAAGATGCAAGGAAAACAGCTTGCTGACTTTGTATTGATGGCTGTAACTTAATCGCTAATTATAGGGATAGGTGCTAGTTCTCCTTTGGGCAAGGGGGAGAGAAGAAAGCAAGGCTTCAGTAGTAACTCTCCTTATCGTTAATGGACTTAAGAAACAAAAGGGTGTTGGAATGAGTAAGAGTGTAGGAGGAGATCAGAAGTACAGTTTAAATATTAAAGGTGGAACGTTCCTTTATTGTAAAAATAAAACTTAAAATATACAGTATACATGGATGCAAAAATTAGTGATTTTTAAAAAGCCACAAGAGCAAGATTTTGAATAATATCACATTGATAATTCTGCTTTCTGTTAATTTTAATTATCTCTAGACATGTTTTGCATAGCAAAGAGAGCAAAATGTTCCCTGTAAAGAGATGCAATTTCTCGCTTCTACTCTCTACCCTCTGTCTCATCTCAATTTTCACAGAAATAAAACAAACTGCTACCACCCTTACCTTCTTTACCATCCAAAGGTACTGAAATTAATTTGACTTTTCCTCTTACAAACCAGAAAGGCTTATCTGCACGGGGAGAGCCTTACTAGCATAGATGAATATGCAGAAGCTTCTCTTGGAAATGCAGCCTAAGCCAGGAAGAGGGCACAGACCTGACAGAGGCGGGAGCTGAGAGAGCAGAAGCATGTGTCTTTTGACATCGCTACAGTGCAGCGGTGGCTTTTTCACACCAGTGTGGCCGGTTGTCGGGTGGAGGCCAAGCCCTAGGGAGTTTGTATGTTCTTGTCCAGATGTCCACCGAAAACTTTTTTGTCTTGCTCTGTACCCCGTCACCTACAGCAAATGCAGAGGGCGGAGCACAAGACGTGTGGGTGATGAGATGGCCCAGAATGTTCTGGCAGCCTCTTTAGCAGTTTCAGCTCCAACGACTTCAGCACCACAGCTAGTGTTCTGGCATGGACTATCCTGTCAAGACTGTGCTCGGTTTCTTTTTGAACTCAAGTAAACTACGAGCACCCACAAATATCTCAGGTTAAAAAAGTTCCCAGGCTTAATTACATGCAGTGTCCAAACCTCCTTGTTTTGTTTTGAACCTGATGCTAGTTTTACTTGATGCCCCTAGTTCTTTCGCTGGAAGGTACAGCAAGGAGTTTCCTTTTTGTTGGCTTTTTTCCCAGAGCTCCATTGCATTTCCCCTCAGTCATCTCTCTCTCCAGGCTGAAGAGCCCCAGCCTGCCTAATGGTTCTTGGTACAGACTCTGTTTCATACCTTTTTATCATCCTTTTTGGCCTTCTCTGACCTTTCTGCCATTGTCATCCCTTACTCGTGGTCTTTATGTGTTGATAAAATATGTTCAGAGAATGGAGAGTGAGCTTTACACAGCTGTTTTGAGGGGCAGGTGGGGACTTCCGGCCAGCTTTCGGGAACTTGCATAGTAAGAACAAGTATGTGGCTGAAGTGTTTTCATCTCATTTTCAGGACTGGAAATTCAGACAAGCTTATCACTGCAGAACTAGGAAGGAAAGGGGAGGAGAACTTGCCTGTTGCACCAGTAGAGAGTACAGGCTCAAATTCAAGACAAAGTGAAAGTCACAGGAGAGTGCTTTGCTTTGATAATGTCCTACCCACTCCAGGAGGAAACGCCCCGATTCCGGCTACAAAGAGTTTATCCCAGAAAGAAAGAAACGAAAATCCTCTGTTTGCCGTTGACTCTGCACCATCCTCTGCTAAGGCACAGGTAGCAAAGAGAGAGAAGGATAAAACGCTGCCTAGAATTCTGTGTAAGCCAGAAGTTGGTAGCAACCGAAGTGCATCTGCAAAGGAGCCGCAGCCCGAGCGGAGGGTGGCAATGGCAGGGCTTCCGCTGGATCCCTTCCACAAGACTACAGCAAATAAAGAAAACGAGCTACGGAGGGATACTGATGAAAAACAGAAGAACCAGGACACAGCCAAACTCTCGAATGGCCAACAAAGCGTGAGCTTGTGGAATGAGAAGACAGTTGCTTCGGTGCAAGAGCTGAGCAAAAAGCAAGGGTCGCTGTCGAATGGGAACGGCAAATCTTCAGTGTCCGTTTCTTTGTCTTCAAAGGAGCCAAAGCGAGAACCAGCTAAAGTTTCCAACCAAGGCCTTTGCCTGTCAAGTCCGTTCACTAAGCAATGTGTGGAGATGTTGCAAGACATGCAGTGGCATAGCCCGACTAGTAAAACAGTTGAAAATGGAGAATTGCCGGTACCCCGTACGCCATCCGGAGTTGGGGACAGGCATACGGATGATACCACAGACAGTGTGCGGACACCCACCTGTCGGCGCTTCAACGAGGACAGCACCACCCCTAGAATAATGGTACCCCCCGCGACGCCAGACTTGCCTGCCTGCAGCCCGGCTAGCGAAACCGGCAGCGAAAACAGCGTCAGCATGGCTGCTCACACGCTGATGATCCTGTCACGGGCGGCTATTGCAAGGACTAGCACTGCAACCCCCCTGAAGGACAATACGCAGCAGTTCAGATCTTTAAGGAGCACAGTAAAGAAACGGAAACTGGAGGACTTGAATGAGGGCGAGAGAAATTCTCGTTCTGCAAATAGAAAAGACCTTCAAAGCTCTCCAACACCATCAAAAAAGAAGAAAATAAAGGCAAGTACAGGCATTTACTTTTTAATTTAGGATTCTAAATATATGTTAGACATCTATATGTGTATTATTTATGATGGGGCGGTTCAGAGGTGCTAGTCCAAATCCCCAGCATCCTCTATTTGTCAGTTTTACTAACTTTGCCTCTTGAGCCTACTCTGAACTAACAGTTTCTTAAAATTAGCGTAGTCTTCAGGTAGACAAAAGTAACTCCTACTGACTTTGCACATGTGTACGAAGATAGTTTCTCTTAAAACACGAATGAGTTTCTAAATTCTAACTTTAGACTAACTTTCTAGGTGGAATTAGGCCAAACTCAAACTAGGCCTTGCATCCTTGTTTACCGCCAGGACTAGGAATCCACATTCTGTGTATTCCGAGCCTCCATAGTCTACAGCACCGTGCCTTGGACTTGGGGGTTTAATGGTGAACAGCAAAGGCGTGAGACGTGAAAACGTGATGTGCATAAATAACCGAAAAGGAGGCACAGTGTAGCTTCATCATTCACCAAGCTCAGTGGTAGCGTGCTCCCCGAGTACCGTAACTGCAGAATGCTCACTTGCTCCTGCTGCGCCCGTGCCGAGAGGCTGTGCCTTCCGTCGGGGCAGGGTGCTGCTGAGGCTGAGGGCTTGGCTCCTTCTGCCCCGTAACCATGCCGCTGGTACCCCAGGGGTGTGCCGAAGTGCGCCCGCATTTCGGTGCCTGATTGCGGGTGAGCGTTGTGCAGGGACGTCTGTGAGGTAGATGGATGGCCGAGGAAGAAAGGAATGCGTACGGACCCTTCAGTGTCCCCGGGTTCGCAGTATTTAACACAACTGTTCTTTTCCTCTCCTACAGAAAAAGAAGCTACCAAATTCTTTTCCAGCGGGAATGGACGTGGACAAGTTCTTGCTGTCTTTGCATTATGACGAATGAAAAAAAAATAAGTTGAACTGTGGCTGTCTAAAGCTAGGTGGTGTTAAGCTGAGGTTGTGCATGGGAAGAGAAGCTAATTCTGAAGGGTGAGTTGCACTTTCAGTGCACTGCAGGTTCACTTTATAGCAAAATCATGCTGTTTCTGAAGCAGGTTGCTAAGTGTAAATATTGAGTTGGTGTATGTTTATTTTTGAAAAAGCACTTGCGTAATTATAGAGCCATTTCATTTGCAAGGTTGTAAATTTGTATAAATGTAATGTAAGAGAAGTTGTATGTTTCCTGTTACACCACGTTGT
>NW_009260395.1:1523812-1541960 GCF_000687185.1 Egretta garzetta | reverse complement strand
TTTTCTCCTTCCCCATCGAAACCGCTTAGCCGATTTGTGAGGAGGTGGCGACTTGGAAGGCGGGGTTTCTAGTTCACTGTTCCAAGACACAGGCGGCTGACCTGGCCCCTTCCCGTTGTCTTGCTGAATCTGAAAGGGACTTAATCTTCAGCTGTAACTGGCTTGTGCTAACGCTCTCTTCTCTCACAACTGCCAAACCCACGTTGTAAGGCTTTGAACAAGTTGTTAACAAAAGTACCAGTACCTAAACATAAGGCCGACAAAACCTCCAAAAGGATTCCCCATCTCATGAAGCTTCTCCCAACCGGTCACCCAGGTAAGAACTTCACCTGGGCTAGGCCTCATCTCTTCACGGTATTTGCTGCACAGGACGTCGCTTGAATGCAGAAGCTGCTTTCAGACGGTGCGCTTTGTGGGTTAAGGCCAGTATTCAGACCCCGGTAGCATAGCCGGAGGAGAATTTCAGCAGGTTCCACGGCAAGAGCCCCTTCTCCTGTCACTTGTACCGTTGAGAAAGCATTTCTTAGTATTACTTATGCTTTTAGCCAGACATGAAAAAATTTGCATCTGATCTTTCTGCTTAAGGTAGAATTTGGCATAGCTATTATGCAAACTCTCTTCCAAACAGGCACAGGAGAAGCTCAGCCTACATTTTAGTAATAATTAGCATGGGTGAAAATTGCCACACTAAGCCTTGCTCCAGTACTGCAGGATTTTCTCTACCGGTATTTCCTCCTTTGTTCTCAAATTGTTGATGTCTTAAAAACCACAAGTTTTCTTGTAAGAGATCTGTACAGCAACAGGGCAATGTTTCAGATAGTATACAAGGATTCCTAAGGAACCAATATTATGCAGTAGATGTTTATATTAAACCCATCCAATAACTAAATACTGCATAGCATTTACAGCTTGAATAATAAATATTTTTGTTTTAATAAAAAGTTCTGTGTCTTGCTTAATATTTTGTAAGTCCACTAAGCAGCTTTGCAGATACTGCATAGAAAAGTCGTGTTGATCAGTCATTTTTTAAGACAAAGAGCTCCGTATTAAACACCAAGTTCTAATAGCAGCAGTTGTCAGAGTGGCAAAAACCATTGTCTCTCTGCTAGGTGGTGGCATTTTATGCACAAGAGTATCCCAACAGTTGATATGTGATATTTTTTAATGGATTTGCTATTTATTGGAGATGCAGCGTAGCTCTTTCATGGGACAGCCAATATCCATCACCATCTCTTTTTCAGTTCAGGTGATCTGGTAGTATTAAAGATGTGAATTATCAGTGGGTTCACGTACACTTTCAAAGGAAGCAGCAGCTCCAGTTCCAAGCTGCTGTCCTATGGCAAATAATTTTTAGAAGAGCAGGTGTCAGAGCATGAACGAAGGTTAATTTTCTTAGTAGGTAGCATTTAAAAACCACTGTTCATTTGCTACCTCTGCAGGTACATTCCTTCCCAGAGAAAAAACCCATCGCGCTACATCCCAGTCAAAGTATTTCTTCCCCCTGATTTCTGGAGGAAAATGTAAGGACAATCCACAGGTAAAGGTGACTTCCTGGTGAAGGGGATGTCAAAATAAGAAAGCAGTTGTCCTAAATCCCAGCTAAGAAACTTAAAAGTGCTTGATGTTTATCTCCAGTGAGAAGGGTGAGGTGGGAATAGGCTTTATACTGGTGAAACAGCCCATTTTTGCTCTCCAAGAGGGAGCTTGCTGAAGGAACAGCACGAACTTCTCACTGAAGTCTTGAGCAAGGTTCATTCCAGGAAAGGATTTTTCCCATTGTCCACCTACTTGCAATAGGAATGCTTAACCCTGGCTGCCCGAAGACTTAACTGCGACCTCGAGCGCGCAGCCAGGTCTGGGGCAGCTCCTAGAGAAGCAGCAGTAACAGTAACTCTGCTCTTTCGGTCCCGGAGCTGCCACTACGTAAAAGCACAGTGACACAACTGTAGAGCGTGGAGGGTCACATGAAAGGAAAGGAGCAGCAGCATTTTGAGGCCATGTTAGTGCGTGCTTACACACCCTCTCCCCCAGCTTCCTTTGATACCACAGCCCCAGCCGGGCTGAGTGAGTGCTACAGCAGGGCTCCTTTCCACATTTGACCTGGCTTCGAGGTGCACAACAGTAGAAACTCAACCTCTACGTTATTTTTTTTTTCCCCGTGAAAATCACTTCGTAGTTAGGAAAATTAAGCAACAAAAGTGCAATAAACTAGCTGCTTCTAGTGGCAGCACTATGTGACTCACCAAGAGAATTTATTTTCAGCAGCATTTGAGAAACCAGATGTCAGTGACGGAGGAGCCACGGTTAACAAACATTCTTTATTGGCAGGTCTCAAGAGATTATCATAATTTGACATTTTTTTATTTGTACTGTATAAAAACTTGCACTAAGTCAGAGTAATAAAAGCCCAGTGGTCTGTATCGGTAATCAGTGATGTTTTAAGAAATTTTAGAATAGCAGTTAAGGAATTCATCCACTTACTGATAAATAAGATGTAACAGGTACCACTCATCACTTTGATCAGAGCGCGTTTAAAGCTTTGTTTCCAACGCCGTTTGGGCCTACAACTTCTCTATCAATATTGCAGAAGCTCCTCCTCCTCCATTGCAAATTCCCGCAAGACCATATTGTCCTTGTTTCAACGCATGGGCCATGTGAACCACAATTCTTGCTCCAGACATTCTAAAGAAAAGAAAAAAAAAGGTATATAGCTTAGTTTAAGGGTAGTTCTTAATTTGACCCACACAGGATAGTACACGGGGAGGAGAAAAAAACACCCCCACACCAAGAGAAAGACCAAACCAGCCCTGTCATCTACATTTAATGCAATACAGGCCATTTTTCTCTAGCTACAGTACTTAACCAACAGAAAGATTCTTACACATAGACAAAGAAAAACCCCACGTTTATCTCAAGTTTCTTCTGGAAATCGCCTCCGAGACAGTCTGTATCTTATGAAATACCTCTATGTGTAGCAAAGCTCTTTCAAAGGTAACAGATCTACCACAAAAACCAAATAGATAGTAACAATTGATTTCAGTTTCTTATTTGCTTACAACTTGATATACTGCCGTATGCAAAAATCGGACACTTAAATTCTCTCATGAGACTGCTGAAATTAACTTCTAAGACCAATCTTATCCCCGTATCAGAAGCAGCTGATACTGCAGAGCAGACGTCAGCGCATCTTGGGGGATTATACCTCAATTAGAGCTTTTTGTGAAGTACTCCTTGTTGTGATGTACCACGTGGTTACTTCACATCTGTGTTTACCTAGAGGTTCTGAAATGGGTTTTCCCTAATAGACCTGGACTGTGCCACGTGATCCCCCTTAGTGGGACACACTTAAATGAGTAAGTTACAGCCGTTGGGGAACACAGCAGGGGATCCGACCCCTCTACCCAGGCGACAGAACTTCAGACCAAAGACCCACCCCCACACGGTCCTGTCTGCTGCATGAGGTGCCTGGAGACTTGGATTCTCTGCCAAAACCACTTTGACAAGACCTGGAATTTCACTTTGCTCATGTAAGAGAAAGAGCAGTCCCTGTATCATATCCTGCTATTTTCACGAGTTTACCTGTGAATTTTATTAGCTTAACCACTTGATTAATTATTATTGTTTATTCTGTCACGTTAACAGTGATTTGGTTTTAATACTTCACAAACCCCTATAGCTATGGTAACAAGCAAGCTCTTTATAAAAAGTAGGTGATAACTGTGAAGAGAAAAATGGGATCGTGCTCTTTTTAACATACCCTGCAACTGAAGGCCTGAATTAGTCACTATGTTCTTGGTAGCAGAATTCTGTTACCCTTGCTACTTGCATTACACGTGAGAATAAAGGTGAACGTGCGAGCGGCACATCTAGAAGATAATTCCTCTGTGCAGAACAAAACCCCATGCTTATTCTACTTACCCTATTGGGTGTCCAAGAGAGACAGCACCTCCGTTCATATTTACTTTTTGTGGATCAATACCCAGCATTTTCATATTGGCCAGCACCACAACACTGAACGCTTCATTGATTTCCCACATTGCAATGTCTTCTTTTTTCAGGCCTGTCTCATTTAAAATCTAGAAATAATAACAAACCCAATTACTACTATGAAAAGATCAGGAAGCTAATTATAGAAATAATTAGGTCTATTTCGAAGTCAGTGACTCAGCCTGCCCATAGTCTGATTCAAATTCACGTTTTGGAACCTCATTGTCAGATGGGAAAAAGCAAAATTGAGATCCTGAGGCACAAACTTGAGTTTTCACAAAAGCAGCAATGGAGAGTACCCTACGCCGAGAAACGCTTTCATCACGCTGACGCTAAGAGCGGTGCTACAGTAAGCACGTGCAAACTGATACCGTACTGCCTCACGCCATACGCTTGTCGTCAGTTCCTTTTGGACTAGTCTATCCTTGTACAACCCAATTTATTTTGCCTCTCAGCCGTACTAGCTGCAAAGCTTCAGGAGTGTAAACAAGCCCAAAGTTGGTGAAAGTGGTATAAAACAATTTTCTCTTTCAAAGTAGGTGTGAGGAAGGTGTTACTCTGGAAATCTGCATTCTAGCCTTGATCCTCTGAAAAACATGTGTCCTTTGTATTTGTGACACAACTATAATTTTGTTCCTAATTGCAGGAAGATCCACTGAGGGATGAACCAATGATCCAGTGCTATGGAATTTTGTTGTTTCTCAAAAATCACTCGGTTTTATTCCTACCTTGGGAACAGCATGTGCAGGTGCAATTGGGAAGTCAATGGGATCAACCGCAGCATCTGCAAACGCTGTAAAAATCACAGAAGCTGTTTAAAGACCTTTTGGTTTTACCATACGTGATTTTTATTTGTGCAAGCAGCAAACCCAGCCAAGATAGAAAAATTCTGAATATAATGGTCCATGAAATAGATATATCTGAAGTTCCGTGCCTTAAGTGAGCCACATAACAACATTTTTGTAGCTTTAATGTTATTCGATATAGAAAGCTGTTTATGATCGAAAGCCTGCCAGCACAACACTTGACATTCCAAGGCCTGTATTGAGAAGATGCAGCCATAATGCCCAAGGGCTCACCTTTTCTGTCCCATGAACGTCAGATACCCGGCCAAACAGGACTGCCGGTCTGAGGGCGTACTATGGGAGTATTTTCCAGGACTGTGCTCAAAGATAAGAAAAGGCAAATCCTACCTACTATCCGTGCCAGCGGTTTGACTTTCAGTCTCTTGGCTGCCTCTGTAGTCATCAGAACCAAAGCAGCTGCTCCATCATTCAGAGTACTGGCATTAGCAGCTGTAACTGTGCCTAGGAAAAGTAAAGCATCGTTAAACAAGAGGGGGGAGTGTGATATAGCTCAGGTAGAGCCTGTTAATGATTTTCTTTTTACCTTAGGCCCTTTAACATAAGGCCTTAACAATATGGTGATATCTGTGGCGCTGAGTTGACTAAAAATGAGTTGGTTTTTTAGATCAGTTTGATTAAACAAGTACAATCCCATGTATCCATTTCTTTACCCAAGTGGCAGTTTAGGTCACACCTTCCACGTCAGCTGCATTGCTGGCATTAACAGGGAATTCCAGCTCAAAACTGGCTGTGAATGAGTGGCAACTTGGATTTAGCCAGAAAGAAGCAACGATGACAGATTCAGGGAAGTAACAGGTAACTATATAAAGGCACTCCAGCTCCCACTGAAACAAGAGCTCATGCTTGGTGGAGATCAAGGCGATAGCTAAATCAAAACCAGTCTGTTTCATTCTTTTTAAGGTAAATGTCCAAACCAGAGGTTTTCACTGGTTTAAGGTTCTTGGACCATCTTTTAATCCAAGCCAGTTCATGCTGTTGTGAAGCAGGTTTCTGTATCTCAGCAGGCATTTAAACGTTAACGGGCTACTGCTGTTGGGCGTTCAGGCTCTTGTGAAGGACACTCCTCACTGTAACAAAGTATCACAGGATCATGGAATCCTTTAGGTTGGAAAAGACCTTTAAGATCATTGAGTCCATCCCTCAACCTAACCCTGCCAAGTCCACCGCTAAACCATGTACCTAAGCACCACATCATCCTTGCACTTAGTAGTAAATTCAGCAGATAATTTAACAATATTTACCATTTTCTTTTTGGAAAACAGCTTTCAGCTTTGGAACTTTACTAAAATCGACACGTTTGTATTCTTCATCTTCTTTCACTTCTGTATCTGGCTTTCCTGAAATTCAGATTTGGTTTAGTATTTTATAGTACAGTCCATTCTTA
This sequence comes from Egretta garzetta, assembly GCF_000687185.1. Taxonomy (NCBI): domain Eukaryota; kingdom Metazoa; phylum Chordata; class Aves; order Pelecaniformes; family Ardeidae; genus Egretta; species Egretta garzetta. The sequence continues at coordinate 1,535,723 of NW_009260395.1, read as the reverse complement.
AGACATTCTAACACAGTACTTGGATTAAATTCTGCCTTATTTAAACAACTTCCGTAAAAAAACATGTAGGCGCATGTAAAATGCTTATGAAAACTGGAAAAAAAAAAAAAAAAAAGATTCCTTAATCCAATTTATTCACAGCGAATCCCTTCATACCTCATGATGGCTGAACGAAAGGGACAAAGAACATGTCTTTAAGGTAATTAACAGGGAAATTAAAACACAGATGTCCTCAAGCCGTACTAGCTAAATTCAATAGTTAGTCTTCCACTTCTATAAAAAAGTAAGACGACATGGCACGTAACATTGAAGAGAAGGTAAAAAACAAAACCAGATCCCAGGTCACTCACTGCTGCTCGCCAGAAAGTTTGCATAACAGAACATTCTGAGCTAATCTAAAATAAGCGTTCCCGATAACCTGCATGTTTAAACAACACAATTTTCATGCACACAGTGTTACGGCTTTCAGCAAGAAACACAATTCATTGTATCACACCTTTCCACAATACCTTTTTGTGAAATAGTGACAGGAACTATTTCGTTTTTCAATATTCCTGAATCCCAGGCTGTTTTGCTCTTGGTGTAAGAGCCTATGGCGTAAGTGTCTTGTTCCTCTCGTGAAATAGTAAACTTCTTTGCAGTATTCTCAGCACAGTTGCCCTTGGAGAAAACCAGGCACATTAGGTTTGGTATTTCTGGGAATGTGAACTACAACTGTGGCTGAAAAAACTCAACCAGCAGATTTCCAAAACTGAATGTGACTAATATTTGGTGTCCGTTTCTACTTTACACAGTCATGATCAAACAGTGACTTCTGGTTTTGGAATATGAATTTCAGATTTAGCAAATGTTTTCTGGATCCAGATTATTAAAGCCACGAAGAAACATTCATTACAAGGCTTTTTTTTTTTTTTTAGTTAAAAAACTGGGTGCAAAAGTAAGTTTTAAAGTGCTTAGGGTTGATGTTTTGAGGGACTGAAGATCATTGTTCAGCCACAGAACAGCAGGTTCACATCTTACTGGTGTTTTCATTCTGCTACTAGCTTCTCTATTCCAAAGGCTACAAGAACAGGTCAACACACAGGGCTTATTCAGCCTTCGGGATCCGATACTCTTAAGAACTGTAGCAATAAAAGTATGTATACCTCTTGTCTAATAACTGGAATGAAGTAAGTAGAACGAAGCAATCAAATCACTTAATCTATTGCTGAAACATAGACAAGAGGAAGTTCCTAAAGCCACCAGATGGGCCCTCCTGTATATTCTCAGACAGACCATTAAGGTTTTCCAAGCAACCTACAGCTGCTGTAATAAAGACAAAAGGGTCTGAAATACTGCCCCATTCTATTATAACTTTGTGTATTATAACCAACTCCTAGATTTTTTCCCCACATATAGGAAACTAGCAAAGCTGCTATTTACATTCCTATAAAAATCCTCACAATCAATACCCATTTTAGCTGAAATGTGGGAATGGATTTCAAGCAATAGCCTAAGCAGAGCATGCGACACTGCAAAAAGAGCAAATCACACAGCAGCAGTGAGGTCTGTAGCAAATATACGAATCATGCTAGAATATTCTTCATGACATGTTTTTCGGTAAACCAGCAACCTCAGTTTGCAGTCGTTTGTCCAATTTAAGTTACCGTGCTGATGAGTAAGCGTATCAGCTGACTCAAACCTCCCAGCAGAAGATACAAGATATGTACATTGGGGGAGGGAAAAGAAATGGGAGAACCTGCTGACCCCTACAGAGTAGGTAACCCTCAAAGACACCAAGTAACTTCATTGCTCTCTCCCACAGATAGAGCAACAGCAATCTAGCAGTAGCAGAATTTTTTCTTTAAATCCCTGCTCTAGGCTATTTGGACTTCAGTCAGAGACAGATAAACACCAACACACAATCTGCTATTCTGTTTGGGTCTTCTGTCTAGCCCCTCCATTACAGTTACTACAGGAAGCCTGGAAATGGAAGACTTTTTCCTCCTCCGTTAATGTTACTCCTCATCTCTAGGTTTACCAGGTGAGGCAGTTTCATCATAATTATAAGCAAGCTCATCAAAGCTGCATCAGGTCTATGGTTGATACCCCAGTACTGCGCAGGAATATTTACCATATGGATATGGTTATAAACATCTGTCAGCCCATCTTTTACTATCAGGTCCTCCAGCTTTACTCCTCCGTAAGGCGTCGATCCTCTGCTCATTGTATAGGGAACATTAGACATGCTCTCCATTCCACCAGCAACCATTACATCCTGCTCAAAGAAAACAAGTTATAATTATGGATAATGCAGTGTATTCTCTTCGCCTTCTTGTAGGAACAAATATGAGCAAAAGTTTAGGCATGGACACACTACATTTCTGAGGAGTCTTAGAGAAAGAGGAAAAAAAAATCTTTATGCATTTAAAAAGCAAAGAGCAGGAACAACTGCTGAAGACAGTTAATCTACCCTGACAGAACTGGACTTTTGTCTTGTATGCAGTTTTAGAAAGCTGCAAGAGCCATGTCAGTCTCTTGAACTTTTACTTCAAAAGCTTCTGAGATCTAATTATGAAATTTACTTTAAACAGGTTTTTTTTCCTGTAAATTTCTCATTTTTGTTCTCCATATCCCTATGGAACAAGCAACAGTCAGCATCTTAAGAGACCAGTAAGAAGAGATATTTACAAGTACCTGGAGTTTTACATAATATTGTTTCATCTTACTATGTAAAGAGAGATAATTTATAATAAGGTTTTATCACCTGAAAAGGCTGGGGGGGGGGGGGGGGTGGTGATAATTTTTTTTTTAATTACTGAATTTGAATTAAGCCGAATCATTATGGACATTTCTAAATTAATATACTTTTCAAGCTGAGACAAAGCAAACAAACAGAAAACCTACAAACAGCAAAGCTGTAAGGCCCATGAGTATACCTACTGTTTGTCAGGCTATGCCCCCAAAATCCCTAGGATCTCAGGATGTGAAGAACAGGCACAGTTGTGTTTAATGGCATATTTGAAAGATGGGTAAGTGTAAGAAAAATACATACACAGCAATGCGAGTCTTTTAAGAGTTCAATAGTGCTGTTAATATAAATTCAAGAACATTTTACATCAAAACAGTGATAAGAAAAAGATGAAAGCTTTTTTGGTTTCTTTAAATTAAGACTTAGAGAAAAAATGGCTTGGTTCAGAATAGATTATAAACTAGATCCAGGAACAGCAACATGAAGTAATAAAGAAAAGAAAGAAGGCTGGAGTCAAGCTGGAAAGGCAGATAAATCGGAAAGGCAGTTGAGATATGGAAGCAGCAATAGATCAGAAGAACAAGAGTCCCTGGTATTTCAGTTCTGTAAAGGGAAAACCTTGGAGACGGAGTTAATACAATTGTTTATACAATGATGCGCACCGAGTCAAGCCACTGGGAACCATCACTGATTTTCATACCACAGATACCTCACAGTCCACAGCCAGGAAAAACAACGAAATACCAAAAAACCCCGTATTTTATAGCTCCAAGAGACTAATAACTGGACAAGTCTCTGCTTTTGCTGAGACTGGCAGCACAGCATGTATGATTAGCTCAGCTGAAAACTGCAGTTCTCTTCAGAGCTCGTGGCCTGCATCTGTCAAACCAACCAAATGCACAACTGCTCTCATGAAGTCATTGGATATAAATGACTAAATCCCAGCGTAGCTGTTTACACAGACGTGCTGGCCCTGGTTCAAAGTCCAGTGACAAGACTTCCACCGACTTCAGTACTGTGAACAGCACTGGACAAAGTGCTGTTCTCTGCAGAGCAAGCCAAAACAATAAGGAGATGCTTAACTCAGCTACACTACTGTTATTTTCACAGAAGGGACATCAAAACTTAAACATTTTACTTTTGATATTTAAAAAAAAGTAAGTACATTTCTCACTGATGACCCACTTTGTAAACCAAACATATACATTGAACTGACAATTTTTTCACTTCAGAGATGTTGTCAAAATGCTTTGAGTATGGAATTAAAAAAAAAAATTGAAATGTCTTTCTTCACATTGACAGTTCTCCCATAGTCTTTGCTGCATAGCTTTTATGGCTTGAAGATTATCCCATCCTCCCATTAAGTGATACTATTTTCCCCGTCATAAAGAGAATCTCAGAACACCGTTGACAGAGATGAGCAAATTCCCCTCCATCAAGATCTCTTCAATGAAAACGCTTATTCAGCAACAATAGATTCTGCTTCTAAAACAATAAAAAAGCCTGAAACATCTTTAATGTACTTGGAAACAACATTGCTTTATATGTGTATTTAATTCATTTAAGTGTTTAAAGTGTCTGAAAGTCAAGATTGAACAATGTACTTGGAAACAACATTGCTTTATATGTGTGTTTAAAGTGTCTGAAAGTCAAGATTGAATGTGTTTCAGCAAAAACTAAGTCTATAAAAATTTCTTCAATTTTTCAAACCAGAAAGCTTGAAAATTCCCTTAAGTATTTTTTGGGGCTGGGGTGGGAGGTAGGGTGAGTGAAGGGCAGTAGGGAGAGAATGTAACACCACCCCCACCCCAAAAAAAGTTCACCTTATTTACTCAGCTCTAAAAATACATCTGACAATTTCCTAACTATAATACTTACAATTTTTTTTGTTTTAAAACAAAACATACATAAGTGACTATAAAATTAATGTTGCATAAGCAAAACAAAACCTCACTGATTAGCTTTATCTCAAGTCAAAACACAGTCCCCCATCAAAGAGCACAGTCATTAGTAGGACAGGATCTACAACATTAGTTGTGTGGTTTTTTCCATACAACAGCACTAAAATTCGCATACCTGGCTCCCACACATCAGGCTTTGTGCTGCCATCATGATCGATTTCATTCCTGAAGCACAGACTTTATTGACAGTTGTAGTAGGAGTGGAGACTGGCAGACCTGAAAGTTGTACAAACAACTGTATTATTTAAAGGGCAGACTAACACCTTCTTGGTGTTGCAGCAATATTTCACATGGGACCAAATTTTATCTAAGCTCCAGGTGTCCAGCTTGCGCTATTTAACCTGCCAGGGCCATTTATCTGCCCTCACCCCTAGCTGCTATCCTTGGAGACTCTTGTTGTTTGTCCCCTTCAGACAAGAGATTTGTAATAAGGGAGCAAGCAAACAAGGAATCGGAGACAGAAGATCAGGGAAGTGACTCCAGAACTATTCCTCCTCCTGACACCCCAATCCCTGCCTCTAAGAAGGGGCAAGATTTCAATTAATGATTGAAAAGACATCAACAAGCTATAGAATTTAGCAAACGGCAACAAGACAGACCCCAGAAGCACAGGGACTCTAAACACAAGCAATACTGAACAAGACCAAAAGCACTAGGTGTCAGTGTCATTCACACGGTTATATTACTGAATTATTATTGAGTATTCCTGGCAATAGCTTTGGGTTCTGATCTGTGCAGCTCGGCTTAAGACCATTGCATCACTGCCTCTACCCTAGGCTTGCTCTCCAGCACTATGGCTCAGCTACCAGCACATCACCTCCATACCAGCAGTGAAATGGGGAACCTAGCCAGGGGAAAGAAAAGTCATACTCATCCCTTTGCCTCGCATGGAAGCTGTTCCTTCTTTTTCAAAAAACTACAAGGACAGAGCCAAGAAAGTATCCAGTTCTTCCCTGACCCATAGACTATGCTAGCGTCATGCTAAGGTATGGAAACTCATTCCTACAGCTAAAACGAGAAGAAAATAATTCCTGCATCGCAATAACATTTGAGCCGCAGTTAATGTTATAGAGTGAATCCTTCTAGTGACGGCTCCAGACTCCACGGGAAGATGAGTATAATGATGTACTCATATCTGCAGTTCAGGGAAACTCACTGACTCTTATCCAATAAGGCTTAAGAGTAACGATACACTGAAGAAAAAAAGTCTGTTTCATGAAAGATTCAAAGAGCAGCATCCATCATTAGCGTAAAGTGCTCTGGAAGTAGCAGCCTGGTCTCCAATATCGTCTTCTCCAGGTTCTGCAAACACCATAGGCAGTAACATCCACTGCACACATGAAAATTGACTCCTGAGGACACACAATTAGGCCCACTTACATGAGTGCAACATACACCCTTCACCCACCATAGCGAAAAAAGCATGCATGGACTGTCTTGACAACAGGCTGGGCACCACTCTGCTTTAAGTCCTACCTCAATAATCTGTTCTGTCTACATAAAGACAGAAAAACTTTAACCCCAGAGTCAAGAGAATCAATACCTGCACCCAGGACTGCTTGTCTTGCTGGAGCTTGTCCTTGTCCAGCCTGCAAGACATTACCCATATACGCTTCCTTCACTTCTTCTGCAGGGATACCTATAAACCAAAAGTGTTTTGATTAAGGATTCTTTGCACGGAAGATGTAACTCCCTTTTACGAACCTTCCCACTGAAGTTTCCTATCAAAGAGTGATGAAACATGCCACTGCCCACCTGTGTGCCAAAAGCAGCACACAGGCCCCTGTTGGGTGCACCCCAGATCTCTGCTCTCATATTCATGCGACATGATGAACTGATGACCCCACACACACACCAAAAACAGAATTCCCCTGTTACCCTGCAGAACACAAAACTCTCTGCCTGCCACAATTATGTCTAAAGAAACAGTTTTGTTCGTTTGTTTAACTGGGGTGAGCCAAGGCCACAGATAGCTACCACCAGACAGAAGAGGCCTATTCTCCCACTGCAGCTCTTGCAACAGCCCTGGTGTTCCAAGTTCTTGTAATACGCTGTTTCAAGAAGCCAGATTTGTAGAAAATTAACCCTCCTCTCCTCCCAAAAGACTTTTTTGCTAATTTGAACCCATCAATAGACTCACAAGGCTGTCCTACAAGCATAAGCACACATGGAAAAAAATGGGCAGGGAAAGGAAGGGCTACTGGTTTCAGTAACGAGTAGCCTTTGCAACAGCTTAGGTGTGTCATAAAACCCCACCCCAGAAGAACAATTAGCCGTCATCAATCAAATTTGGATTAGCACAGGTATCCCTAAGTAACATTCTGTTCCTAGAAGCAGCACATAATTTAATTCAGATTGAAGCAAAGCCCAACAGTCAACTTTACTTAAATACCATTTGTGAATAAAGACTTAAGAGTGCCACAGCAACACAAAGCACAGGACCTCTTGCTTACCAAGCAACTTAAAAGACAGGGACTGATACTGTTCTGAGCCACCTGGGGTTTTCTTTGTCACAGAAAAAATATTTACATATACCTGCTCTGTCAATTGCTCCCTTAATTGCAATGGAACCAAGTTTAGTGGCTGGCAATGACGAGAGGGATCCTTGGAAAGATCCAATCGGCGTCCTTACAGCACTTGCTATCACCACCTCCTAAGAGGAGAAGCATGGAGTAAAAGTCACAGTCTCTCTCACACACGCACACCTCTAACAGTATTTTTTAAATTTATCCACTTTTATTCTTTCGTTCATGTCATAGCTTCCCTTTTATCCTGCACGTGTTTCAGAGCACTAAAATAATCTTTATTAAAGCATGCAGCATGGGGAATAAACATAGGGAATTAGAGATCGGTGCACAGTTGCAGGACTACAATCTTGTTGGGATCCTGAAGGCGTGGTGGGATGGCTCCCATGGCTGGAGCGCTGCCATGGATGGATACAGGTTCTTTAGAAGGACAAGCCAAGGAGATGGGGATTGCCCTTTATGTGAGAGAACAGCTGGAGTGCACTGAGCTCAGCCTTGGGATGGATGATGCTTGGGATGGATGATGCTTGAAAGAGTCCCAAGGCCCTGGAGGGAGAACAGGTCAAAGCAAGCTTTGGCTAATATTTGATGATTAGCCCCTCCAAGCTCAATAGCAGTCCATTCCAACAAGCAGGAAGTCAGGCGAAAGTGCCAGGAAGTCTGCATGGATGACCAAAACTCATACACAAAAAGGAAGCGTACAGAAGGTGGAAGTAGGGACAGGGCGCCTGGGAGACCCTGTCCAAGCATGCAGTAATGAGGTTACAAAAGTCAAACCCCAGCTGGAATTGAATCTGGCAAGGGATGTCAAAGGCAACAAGCAGGGCTTCCAAAAGCACCTAGGAGACAAAAGGAAGTCTAGGGAAAATGTGAGCCTGCTGTTGAATCGGGCAGGGGACCTGGTGACACAGGACATGGAAAAGGCTGAAGTACTAAACGCTCTCTTTGCACCAGTCTTCACTAGCAAGACTGGCCTTCAGGAATCCCAGGCCCCAGAGACCAGGGGGGAAGTTTAGAGCAAGGAAGACGCACCCTTGGTGAAAGAGGATCAGGTCATGGAATACTTAAGCAAACTGGACATATGTAAATCCATGGGCCCTAGTGGAATGCACCCATGAGTGCTGAGGGAGCTAGCAGGTATCTTCGTAAGGTCACTCTCTTGGAATGGTCACAGCAATTGCAAAAGGTGCCCAAGGACTGGAGGAATGCAAACATCACTCCTATCTTCAAGAAGGGCAATAAGGAGGACCTGGGGAACTACAGGCAGGTCAGCCTCACCTCAGCTCCTGAGAAGGCGATGAGACAAGCTAATCCTGGAAACCATTTCCAGGCACATGAACAACAAGAAAATCATCAGGAGTCACCAGCATAGATTCACCAAGGGGAAGTCATGCACAACCAATCTGATAACCTTCTACAGTGAAATGATTGGCTTGGTAGATGCAGAGAGAGCAGTGGACATTGTCTGCCTAGACTTTGGTAAGGCATTCAATGCTGTCTCCTAGAAGATCTTCATATAGAAGCTGTTGACGTACAGGCTGGATGAGCAGTGAGATGGAATGAAAACTGGCTGAATGGCCAGGCCCAGACGGTGGTGATCAGTGGCAGAAGTCTGGCTGGGGGCCAGTAACTAGCAGTGTGTCTCAGGGGCCAATACTGGGTCCAGTCCTGTTTAATATCTTCATTAATGATCTGGATGATGGGGCAGCGTAAACCCTCAGCAAGTTTGCTGGCAACACAAAACTGGGAGGAGTGGCCGAATGCCAGGGGGTCATGCTGCCACCCAGAGGGACCTCAGCAGGCTGGAGACATGGCCCAACAGGAACCTCATGATGTTCAACAAGGAGAAATGCAAGTGCATCTTAAGAACAACCCCAGGCACCAGGACATGCTGGGGGACACCCAGCTGGAAAGCTGTGCAGAAAAGGACCTGGGGGTCCTGGTGGACACCAGGTTGGATATGAGCCAGCAACGGGCACTTGAAGCAAAGAAGGCAAATGGTATCCTGGGCCCCATCAGATAAGAGTATTGTCAGCAGGTCTGAGGGAGATGACCCTTCCCCTGTGCTCAGCATTGGTGAGGCCACACCTGGAGTGCTGTGTCTGGTGCTGAGCTTCCTAGTATGAGAGAGACATGGACACGCTGGAGAAAGTCCAGCAAAGGGCCGTGAAGATGATGAAGGGACAGAAGCATCTGACATACAAGGAAAGGCTGAGAGACCTGGGACTGTTCAGCCTGGAGAAGAGAAGGCTCAGGGGGACTCACCATGTATATTAATACTTGAAAGGAAGGTGGAAAAGGGACAGATCCAGGCCCTTTTCAGTGGTGCCCAGGCACAGGACCAGAGGCAATGGGCATGGACTGACACCAGGAGGCTCCCTCTGAACATCAGGAAACACTTTTTCACGGTGAGGGTGACGATGTGCTGGCACAGGTTGCCAGAGAGCTTGTGGAGTCTCCATCCTTGGAGATATTCAAAAGCACCCAGGTCTCAGCATAATGCATAAGCAGTAGTTTAAGACATGGCATGACATTCAGCTCTGTACCTACTAGCCCCTCAAAACAGATCTACTCTTATTTTGCCTCTTAGCTTTAGTGCTACATCAACATGTCTACCTGCTAACCCTGTGAGAGTAGCCTGAGGACCTGACACCAAAAAGATGCACATTTCAGGCCTCTAGCTGCCCCTGGACAGCTACTGAGAAGCATCAATGAACCCTAACCTCCAACTGTGCTGGTTTCAGTGGAAGGTAGACACAAAGCTTTACAGGGTTCACCACAAGTTCTTTATTTAGAGAGATAAGCAAAGAAACAGAACACTAGAAAATATCTAAACCAAAAAAAGAAAGAAAAAATATACTTGTTTAAAACTCAGAAGGTCTGTCTCTGTAACCCTTTCTTACCATGAATGACTTCAGTGATAGTAACATACTTGTCCTCATCTTTTACGTTTTAACAGCAAGTTGCAGGATAACATACAATGACCTCAAAGGGATTAGTTGGCATCAGCTGTATTTTCCAAGACCAGGTAGATAGTGGCACTAAGTTAGCTGACACCCTTCTAACCAATTCTGCCCCACAGTACACACAATTAGCAAAACAAAATAAAAAAGGAAATCTGACTTTTCTTCCAGATTTTGCACCAAGGTATGACTTGGGCACAAGTCACGTTGTCTGTAACACAGGTTTTTTTGTGGTAACTTTTTTAAAAACTGCAGTGATTAAGAAATAGATTTAAAATGGTGATTTATTGCAGTCAGATGGTGCCTTATACTTACATTTAGAGTACGCTGTGATGCATAGCCACGGCTTGTATACTTCAAAGCCTGAAAACAAGAAAGTCCTCAGAATTTCATATTGAGAAAGCCAATTTCAGTAACGTACCATTTTCATGGAAGTTAGTATTTTAAAAAATAATATCTAAGAAACACTGGGAAAAGTATTACATAAAAAAATAATAAAATGCCTTTAAAAAAAAAGTGTAGTCTAGTACACAGTCTCACCATAACATCTGTGATAAAACATTTTCTGACAAATAAACAGATACTACTTTAAAAACAAAACACGGTTCATTTTGGCCAAGTCTGTTAGGTACACATATAACGTATGCCTAAACCAGGAAGTGAGTGGTGCTATCTTGAAAAAGTTTACTAGTCCCCCTGCCTGCTTCTCTGGACCTTGGTTCATTCATTGCTATCATTAACTTCCCTGCTTTCTAAACGGTGGCAGTTTGTGTCTACAGCTTCATTTCACTGGCATTTCTTGAACCAAAATGAGGATAATTAATTTTTAAAAAAACCCCACAAAATTAAGAAAAACTAAAAGGTATCACCTGCGCAGGCTAATTCACCAGCTACTGGCTTCATCTAATTAATCAGCGTAAAGACACAAAGATACATCTGTAGGTATTGTTTCATGTATTAGCAGAATTAATCTTTCAATTAGTGTTCAAAATATCAAGAGTTTAAGCCATTTCCTTAGACAACATGTCAGTACACTGGAGGCTTCTGGTCATTACTGAGTGAGAGCTAAATAAATACTAATTTAAACTAGTAACTACTTAAGGACACTGCAAAAATTTTATAAATCAATGAATGCTTTCTGGTATCACGTCTACAATATGAAAATTTAGTCTGTTTCTCTCTTTGTTTGACAAACTTCAAGTAACAAGACAGATTTTTTCCTACTGCTTTTCAATGAGTTGTTTGTTTGGTTTTTTTTACTAGCTCAGTTGTAACAGCCAGCAGAAAATAACTTAAACTTCTCTCTGAAAATTAATTATGTCCCTGCAGGGCTGTAACAAGAGGGCTTTCAAGGGTTAGTATCAAAAAAAAGACACCCCAGAGAAGTAACATGCCCTTACTGTGCTACACCTGAAGGTTACCTTTGTAGTAAACTGGACAAAACAGACAACACTCTTCTAAGTGTAACTAGCATCTGCTAGTGGCATTCATGCTCTGTGTCGATCACAGACTTCTTTAAAAAAAAAAAAAAAACAAAAAAAACCAAAAAAGAAAAACAAAAACCCCTCACTTTCTACAGCTGGTAAGACACAACCTTCAGCTTCGCGTAGGGCGACGTGGCCGACCCACACGCAGCCCAGCGCAATGTGGATGCTTCACCCGCCCTCTTCTCCCCCAGCACGGCTCTGCCAGCCCCAGCGAGGGGCGCCCGGCGCTCCAGGCACGCCAGGC